>NC_139702.1:8972984-8987984 GCF_964188405.1 Protomyctophum parallelum
CTGCTGCTGTGTTTGCTGTTGCTGCTGCTGTTGCTGTTGTTGCTGTTGTTGCTGGTTGTTCTCCTGGTTATTCTGCTGTGGCTGTTGTGGCTGTTTGTTGTTGTTGGCATTGCTGCTGTTGTTGTTGTTCTGAGCGTGCGAGATGCACACGCTCGCTGCTAGTACCAGCAGCAGTACCCTCACCACGGCTCTCATGGCGGCGGTAAGTGCTCGGACGTGATCAGGGGGGTGCTGTCGGCGGGTTTTGGGGCTGAGGAGTGTTGCAGAGGAGAAGCTTGAGGTGTGCAAGGGCAGTAGTCGTCGGAGAGCGGCTTTATAAGTCCCGGGAGCACACAAAGACGCCATTCAGGTGGGCCGAAGGACGTGTGCCCCTCCCTGCTTCTGTGACGGGCCCCCTCCTTCACACAAACACACGTGCACGCACGCACGCACGCACGCACGCATGCACGCACACACGCACGCACACACACACCACCACATCAGTCAGACCCCGTTGGCCATACTAAAAGCCCAAACTGAGCAGTGACAGGCAAGCAAGATGGAAGGGGAACAAAGTGGGTACTAAGGAATCTGAAACCCAGGGTGGAGCGTGGAGGAAAGTGGGGTGTGTGTGTGTGTGTGCATGTGTGTGGGGGAGGGGGGGCGGGCGTCCCCGTTTTCCTACCCGATTTCACAACAGTGAGGGGTGGGAGGGACTGGGGGCCGTCTGGACGGCAGACGGCTGTGGAACTTGAAGGACAATGCAGGGACGTATAAACATTTCTGCGAAAACAGTAGCGCAGCATGAGGATAAAGGACACATTCAGTACAAATGTCCAGTTTTTCTAATTCACAAGAACAACTTGCACTAGTAGGCCATAAATGGCCTACTAGTGCGCAAGCAGTACTTTCGACCGCTACAAACTGTCAAATCTCAGTTTCTCTGTGAAGGAACGTTTGAAATGTTGAATTATTTATTAGGTTTAACTATTTGCTACCTATACCTACTTTATGCATGTAACGTAATGACTACTTGTGCCTGATACGGCAGTGGTGCCAGATTACATACATGTATACATAGGAGCATTACCTTTAGTCCTCCCGACACTAAAACATATCGTCATTACGTCACCATCGAAAACCAATTACACTCTGGCATTGGGTCCTTTAATCCACATCTTTATTACGTCATCATTGAGAGCTACAGTAGTTATACCAGCTAGTTATACCAGTGCCGGGTGGATTAAAGGAACTGCCTCTATGTATATTTATATGTAATTGGTCATTTGATTAGTGGTATACTGTGGTTATTTTGCGCCGTATGCACCGTCCCAGCATTTTCGATGCGTATATGCACCGTCCCAGCAAATGACGTAATGACTAGTTGTGCCTGGTCTTCGATGGTGGTGACTTATAATGACGATATGTTTTAGTGTCGGGAGGACTAAAGGTAATGCTCCTACAGTATGTATACATGTATGTAATCTGGCACCACTGCCGTATCAGGCACAAGTATTCATTACATCATTTGCTGGGACGGTGCATAGGCATCAGAAGTGCTGGGACGGTTTTAGTTTAGTTTATTTGATCATCCTTCAGTTTCAAATACAATATTTAAAGAAAATGAATGTAAGCCGTTGAAAACAGAACAAAAACCGAAAAACATGAAGATGATCAAAAGGAGTAGGCAGAAGCTAAAAGCTTATAGATGCCTATCCTACTTACAGAACATGAATCGTAATACTCATTACATTAACGAGAATTTCACCCTACACCAACCCCCCCCCCCCCCCCCCCCACGGTGCATACGGGCCCTGGGCGAAACTAGTACTTGCACAAGTAATAATATACTGTAGCCTTTCCATGAGTTTATTTTTATATTTTTCCAAAAAGATTACAAACAGCCAATAGCATATTACAAGTTATGAATCTTGAACCTATAAGGCAACTAAAACAACTGTGAAGGTTATTTACTGTAGTAAATAAGGCAGTGTGTTTGAATCTGCATACAGGGCACTGGAGCAGAAATCGGGGGGGAAAAACGAGGTCAGGGAGGTTGTAGTGAGGAGCAGGAAGAGCAGGGGGAGGGTGGAGTGCAGAGGGATGGGGGTCGGGTGGAGGGGTGGGGGGGTGGGGGTCGGGTGAAGGGTGGAGGGGTGGGGGTCGGGTGAAGGGTGGCATACATATGAAGCCAATGTTCTGAAAAGGCTTCACGAGACATTATATAATCTCTCACACATAAGAACCTCTTTGACCATTGATGGAGAAGAGGTGGGGGGAGCAGAGCAGAGAGGAGAGCAGAGCAGAGGAGAGCAGAAGAGAAGAGAAGAGACGTGAGGAGGGGGGAGACATATTTATCTATTATGCGGATTGGTTATAATATTATGCAATTTATGCGTCCAGCCTTTCTTCCCTCTCTTCTCCCATGTTACATGTGATGTTGTGACCATAAGAATGTGTTTGTTTGAGAAGAGATGAGCTGCCAAAATGTGCCAAACTAAATTGCCCTGTGCTCTATTTGCTGAACTTGAAGGGATTTTTTGCCAGAAATGAGGAGAATAACGCTTGGTGGCTCAGCCAGTTAGTACACAGACCTGATGCGTTACCTTACCTATTATGCTCATTGTGAGCACAAGGATCCGGGGTTTGAATTTGATTCACATCTTGTCTTGCCTGCTGTCTCTCCTTTCTCTGCCCATGGTTTCCTGGCTCTCTCTCTCTGTCTACACTGACTAAATCTAAACCACGCAAAGAAAATCATTAAAAAATAAAGCGGTTTTATTTAAAAGCTTCATAAATAGAAATGTTAACACAGCCGTATCCAGATAAGCGGTTGAAGATGGATGGATGGATAAATAGCAATGTTATTGTTAACACTTCACAATACAAGAGCTTTATTCCACTGACAAAATACAGATATGATACAGTGTGTGTGTGTGTGTGTGTGTGTGTCAGTCAGTTTGTCCTCTGCTCTGCACAAGATATTCCAGCAGTCGTCTTCTGATAGGATCCAACATCACGCCACCTCACACCGCAAACCCCCTCCTCACCCCCACAGCCCCCCAACACACACACACACACACACACACACACACACACACACACACACACACACACACACACACACACCTTCCCCCAGGCGGTCCCCCCCCTAATGCCTCAAAACAAACCCCCCCAACGTCCAGCTTTTTTGGACACACGTGTGTGTGTGTAGCATGTGTGTTTGCCCTGGGTTACATGAATGTTCTGTGCTGCCCTGCCCACAGGAGCAGTGTGTGTTTTGGCAGCAGGCAGAGCGCGAGGCCTTCTTCTGGTTACTCTCCGTTCCATCTCCCATTCCGACATCCCCCGTTTCCATCAGCGGAACCCAAAGTTTGCCACAGCAGTATATCACAGAAAAAAAGGGGGGAAAGTATATGTTACCACGAAGCTTTTTATCAAGTTCATTCTGGTGAACAGTTGCCAAATTAAGCTTGGCTGTCATGTTGTTGTCTTGTTTATATAGTGCAAACGTGTATGTAGTGCTGTTTTTATTATTATTTCTAATGTGGTTAAAAAATATCCCCCTTGGTCAAAATATTGCTCTTATTTCTTGTCTTCTCGCCCCACTAAAGTACCGGTAAGATACTTTTGGGAGCAGAAATTGGTGGGGTGCATACTTAGTTTATACTAGTCATTGGTTAGACATGGGTTAATTAATCAATAAGCTAAGAGAGGTCTCAGGTTACCGGGTATTTTACACTGGCTGGGGGCGTAGGCAGACCCGAGGCGCAGCGGAGGGTCTTCTACCCCCCAGCCAGTGTAAAATACCCGGTAAGCTGGGGCCTCGAGTGGCTTATTGCTTTTCTAAAACAGTTACAAACATATAGCAATATTAACCTAATAAAACGATTGAATTCACAAAAGTAGCTACGCTTTGCGCCACCAGAGCGAGCCACATCACTTCCTTGTTTTGCTCGGCAAGTAGCGCCAGTGATTGAAGGAGTGGGTTATCGGTGGAATTTACACCGGTCACGTGACGGTAACCAGCCAATCAGAATCAAGTATTGGGACTACCCGTTTTAGAAGGTTAGGTTTAGGTGTGCTGCCCCGTGGGAGGTTAGGGTTAGGGTGAGGGTTTGAGAGGTTGTAGTTGTAGGACTAATGACTGGTCTAACCAATGACTAGTCTAAACCAAGTACTGTCTAAACTAAGTCCTTCTCTCACACATACTGTCACGGCGAGACTCAGATGTATAGGACCCAATATGCAGAACAGACTAGACTAGTCACTAGTTAGAACAGGACAAATGCACAGGATTTATTCTCCAACACGTACAGGAACGGTGCCGGTACAGAAAACCATAACAACACTTCTTGTTCTAGCAGGGCCCAAAAGCAACTGAGGGTTTAAGTAGACAGGGATAACCACACACAGGTGACAATCAACATAGGCATTGGCTGGGAGACTAACAGGACACAGGTGGAGAAAACTAGTAATCACAGCGAGGTCAGACAACACAGGTAGGCAGAGGACAGTCATGACACATGCAGTAGCCTACTTCAGAGCCATAGAGTAAGATAGTCACTTCCTGGGCCATGGCTCAGTGGTCCAGGCACCTTGGCTGGTAATCCAGTCTGGCAGTGTGCCGCAGGTTCGACTCCCGATCCCGACGGCCTTTACTCCATGTCTTCCCCCCCCCCCCCAACAAAAAAGACAGAGTCACTTCATGGGGTCAGTCTAATATGGCAGCTCTTCTACATAGACTTCTATTGGCGAATAGGGACACGGGAAGTTTAGGGGATGCATTGGAGTCTATGGGCTGAACCACGTGACAGGGCTGTTTTCTGCCCCCTCAATGTCGCAACTCTCTATACTCTATATGGCTCTGGCCTACTGCAAATGCTATATTATTACTTGCACAAGCAGAGCGCGCGCGCAAGTAAGGTGGTCGTGCCGGCTTTTCTATGCGTATGCTCGTGGTATATACTGATTTTGAGTGTGACGTAATGAAGATATGTATCAATGCCGGGGTATAAGTGGCTTTCGATGGTGACGTAATAAAGATATGTTTCAGTGTCGGGTGGATTAAGGGTAATGTCTCTATGTATACATGTATGTCATTTGAAACCTATCTTTATTTTATATCTTTATATTATTTTATATTTTATTTAATGTTCTTCTTTTTAAAATATTTTAAGTACGATTTTGTAACCCATTTTTCACCCCTGTAGGGGTAGACCAGTATAGTACTTTTCAACTTACAACTATATAAATACATACGTAAATACATACGTTACCCGAATCTATATTGAAACATATGGTAAGTCACCATTGACGGCCAGTACTTTAGTATTTAATTCCAATGTATTACAGAGAGGCGTACAGAAAACCTATGATAGAGTCATGGAGAGGTTTTGTAGAAGTTGCCCAGAATGCCAACCCAGCGCCCCGCGGCCGGCCCATGGATTCAGCTCCCTATAACTGAAGTGCCATTTTCACATACAGCGATGGACATAGTGGGGCCGCTGCCCAAGTCAGCACCAAGGCATAAGTATATACTGGTGATTGTCGGTACCCCGAGGCCATCCGGGGTAGAACTGGCTTTCGATGGTGACGTAATAAAGATAGGTTTCAGATTACATACATGCATGTACAGTATACGTACATAAAGACATTACCTTTAATCTATCCATCTATCTAACTTTAACCGCAGTAATTGCACGCTCTGCTTGCTCACTAGTATTCCATTTATGGCCTACTAGTGTGCAACGCGCAAGTAGGCAGTCGACAGAGTGCAGTTCTAGTTATTATTATTACGTATAGTAGATACTGTAGTCCTGCCCTGAAGACCAGAAGCCAATATCTCCATTGTCTTGGCAGATTCACACTATGGTCCTGGGTGCGCACTTGGGACCACTTGGCAGATGTGGTAGTGTGAATGCTGCATACCGTTCCCCAGAGTGGATCACCCAAACATTCCCGCGACTGCATGGAGGTATAGTCTCGGGACTGATTGAAGTGTACTCGGATACGGATCAATGCAATGTGAAAGCATTATGAAGTGTACTCGGGGTGCGGAAGAATCATGGCCAGCGGGGACCAGGTATTCGTATTCGGGAACAGTTTGAATCAAACAGACTCAGTGTGAATCTGCCCTAACCAGTCAGAGACTGGTTAAAAATAGAATAAACCCTAAATAGAAGCTATTTCCCAACCTCACCCGGCCCCGGCCAACAGAAAGAGGACAACAAAAAGAGAACTCGACAGCACCTTCTTTTTTTTTTTACTGGACTGAGGTCTTTATTCACAGTTTGACGCCCTCACCACAAACTCCAGCTGGACAGCAGTTGGCCTCACATGTGATGTCACATTACATCAGAGAGAGGCCTTACGGAGGTTACAGTGTGTGTGTGGGGGGGGGGGGGGGGGGGGGAGTGATAGGCCTCCACTAGCATGGTCTGTCTCTGCTGGGAAATAAAAAGGTCTACGTTAACATACAGTACAAGATTTTCTCTGTTTGCATGCTGTCACGAAAACCCCTTGTGCGGTAAATATGCATCTGCGGCCGTGCACACTTGCACGTGTATGAGGCTGTACATGCTGTGCATGTACAGTATAGTATACTGTAGTCATGTGTGTGTGTGTGTGTGTGTGTGTACAGTATGTCAAGAGTAGCTAATATGTCTTCAAGGGCCCGGGGCTTTTCCGATCTCAGCTTGACTACGGTGATACGGTTTATAGATAGATTAGCATGTCCCTCTATGCCGTGGCTACGATATTATCATTCAGCTTCATGATACAATACAAATTTAAAAATATAGGACCCGCTACTGTATTTTGTACAACCTAGTTGACGACTAGCCATCCCTTGCTACTGTATGTGTAGGATATATATTCGTCGATCCATTTTTATTTTGTTTTTAATTTTAATTTTTTCATAAATTTTCATTGCTATTGAACATAGCTAAAAACATCTATATTTTTACACGTATGTTTTTGTATTAATCCATTCTGACCGGGCACCCATTTTGGTGTTGGCATCATGTTATGCTTTAGCTATTGAAAAATCTACAAGCTCATATCGCGCCACTCGGTGGCGCGATATGAGCTTGTAGGTCTGCTATTTTTTTTAAATCGAAGAACGACTGACATTTTTTTAATCTGATCTCAGGTCAGAATGGGTTTAATCAGACCAGTGTGTGTCCAGTGGAAACCTCGTATGAATCTGATCTCAGGTCAGAATGGGCTAGAGCAGCTAACTCCACCCCCTCTCCCCCTCTAATGCAAGTATCTGACAACATATAAAGTCACAGTACCAACTTTGATGAGGCAGCATTGCTTTGTTTTAAAAAATATAAGCTCATTTCCCGGAGAAAAATATATAATATATTAATTTTTTTCATTCCCAGATAAATGAACATTTTGGAGTAAGCTGGTTTCTGCTCGACAGTAGATTTGTATTTTTGCCAGCTGGTTGCAACATACAGTATGGTCGTTAAAGTAGTTGCATACTGTAGTGTAGTATGGTACCAGCTGTTAGAAGTGAGGCAACATGAGCTTGTTCTATCAAGGTCATGGAATTATTTGCAGGGAAAAATAAAACTTGATTTCCATACCAGATTTTAACCACGTGAACCCTAGCATCCCTATTCCGGGCATGTCATAATGGGCAGAAGGCCAAAATGGGCAAAGAAATAGGCTGAAATTGGCTCACCCGTTGCGACGTGTTGTAAAGCTCATAGATTGGCTATTTTCAGCAAAGACATTTGCTGTACGGTGAAAAAAGGAGAGGACTAAGTACAGACCCCTGGGAGACCCCGGTCACTGAAGTCTATAGGGTTTAAGTGGTTAAAAGAAGTGTAATGGATATGTTGTCTACGATGTGTTCTAGTTTGAAACGCTGAATTACTGTACTTAACACTGCTGTACTATAACTGCATGCATATTATCATCTTGTTTTTACTGTTGTTCTAGAAGTTCATGTAGTCTATTCCTTGTGTTATACTGCTTTGGCCCTGTCTTGGCTATATAGGTCTCACATGTAAACGAGGTTTCAATCGCAGTGTGACTTTCCTAGTCCAATAAATAAAAGTTACATAATAGCACTTTTCCTCTTAGTAACACAGACCAGGATAGATCAGTCACATTTCTTAGTTGATACACTGTACAGTGAACAGTCTCTGTGGTGGGGTTTCTTCATGCTTTTTGACATGCACAATGTTTGGCAAAGAAGCCAAACTGAACTACAGTCGGGTGCCATTGGTCTTGTCCCTTTTCATTTAGATGGTCCTTTGCTTTTGCACATATTGGAAAATTAGTTCCGAAATCAACCAGCAGGTGTACCAGTTTCTTTAGTTGGTGTATGATTCAATTTAACTCTGCGGTTTGTGCCGTGGAGGACATAAGTCAGGTTTGAATTCCAACCAGAACACTATAATGTCTAATTTGTCCTAATCTCTCTGATAGACGATGTGCTAATGAATTAGTTAGATCAATCAGCTAAACTTTAAAACCTGCATAGACTGGAACGTGATTGGACTCCCTTAACCACTGAGCAAAAGCCAGCTATTAGACGTGGGTCTAAAAATGCGATTAAAAAACGGCTAAAAATGTAAGTTTTATCCTTAGATTAGACGTTGATTAGCGGTTGTTTAAACGTCTATATATAATAGACTGTCTATATATAGACGTTTAAAGAACCGCTAATCAACTTCTTTTAGCTGTTTTTTTTATCACATTTTTAGACGGCCCTTTAGACAAATATTAGACGTCTATTAGACAAAAAGAAAATGCTCAGTGGGTCACCTACCTGGTCAATGCAACCGCATTCTGAGCCAAAATGGCACTAGCTAACTTACAAACTTTAACAGACAGAACAAAGAAAGAAAGAAAATAAAAACTACTGTTTATAAAACAATCATAAAAAAAGAAGAAAAAAAAAAAAGAGAATTATATAAAACTTTCAAAACATTTGAAAGCATAAAAAAATGTACACTTATGTGTCACGGCAAGTGGACTGTCAGCGAGTCACGAGTAGAAATAATAATTTATCTCACTAAAAAGTCAAGCTATCTACATAGAAATAACGCTGTGCTCATTCGACATGATATGACGTTCTAGGTGGAGTACTGTTGGAGTAGATGGAGTGGACTAGACAAGTGATTCTCAACGTGGGAACCAAAGGGCCAAAAGGACCCTTTACAGGTCTGTGACTCTTGAGTGTACAAATGGAACCAAATGACCCTTTAGGGTCCATTTGAGTTATGGAGGTAAGTATGAGAACCACTGGACTAGTCAACACCTAAGCCTAAGCTACGATTGGCTGATGGCAGATGTTGTGAAAATGGCATGAATGAAGGACGTTGAGGGTCCGGGTGTATAGGGTGCATAAAGGTGGGTGCCACCCCCCGCTCCCGTCCACCTCTCCTGTACAAAGTTCTCTGTTCAGATTGCAGCCTGTACAGTACAGTACGTTGTGAATCTATAGTCCTCCTTTTTGTGGCTAGTAGTGGTGCTGGCAGAAACGGAGAGGAGTGGTGGGAAGTCCGCGAAAACCTGGAAGAGGAGCAGCCGTGTCAGCCGGGCAGAGATTAGAGTACTCACCACTCTACAGTACAGTTACAGTAATAGCAATAGTAATATCAGAAGTAGCAGCAGCATCTGAGACGGTTTTATAGATGTAATGGTGGTAAAAAGCTAGAAGTCTTTGGTGTAGAGTGTAGACTGTAGAGGGACCGGACCTACTGTGGTAGTATGGAGCCTTGTATAGCATTTGGGCATTCACTTAAGTAATAGAAACAGTACTAGTCGCAGTCATTTCAGCAATAGATAGTAGTAATATTAGTACAAACAGTAATAGTAATATTAAATAGAAGCAGTATAGAGTGACAAAGAGCACAGAGAGAGATGACACGTACCACAATGGAAACAGTTCTCAGTTCCAGTTCTCTTGTCCTCTGTGGAGAGGGGCAAAATGAAATAAATAACGTTATTTTTGCATTGAGTACATTTGAGTCCAAACCATGGACAAAACCGCACCTCATACCTGGTGTGTATTCCTGGATCTAACACTCTTTTTTTGCATTATTCTCTGAGGACATATCGAGGGCTCTTATTCCATAGCACAACAAACTAAATCTAAACGGAGAAAAAAAACGCGTACAAGAGTCATTCAAAGTGGTCACCTCCTACAACAGTCAGTTTACGAATGCTGCCTTGGTTGTGACGCAGGGGACACAACAGCAGGTGGTATGACAGGATGAATGCTGCCTTGGTTGTGACGCAGGGGACACAACAGCAGGTGGTATGACAGGATGAATGCTGCCTTGGTTGTGACGCAGGGGACACAACAGCAGGTGGTATGACAGGATGAAAGGAAAGAGGGATGAATGGATGAGACGCTGCAGAACAATGAAGATTATAAAGGCACACAGAAAAAGGGATGAAGGTCTGATAGAGTAACATGAGGTCTTCTGATTGATGACATGGTCAGTGGTGTTTCAAATGGACGGCTGTTTTAGCGGTACGTGAAGTAGTAGAAAACGTTACTGATTTCCTTGGTGACAACCAGTGAACCGTAACATCCTCCAGGCTGCATCGTAGCATCAGAGGCTGATCAGAAAGTTCACCATCGTATTTCAAGTGGATGGCCTTTTCCGGTTTATTTGGCCGGTCGGCTGTCAGTTGAATGACGGTAGTTAATAGTTATAGATGAGAAAGAGCAATGAAAAGCGATGATAAGAGCAAGAACAGTAGTAGATGACGATGAATGATCACGGCGACGACCATGTGAGCTTGTAGATCGGCTATTCTCACTATTCATCGAAGGCCTCAAGTGGTGAAAAAGGAACTCATTCTCCCGAGTTTGTGGCCGGAATGAAAACCTGAACTCACTCAAGCAGCAGCCATGACTCATGATGACTGAAAAGTTAAAACCAATAGCAGAACGCAACCACCCAATACGCACTTTTTCAACCACAAGATAGGAGACAACATGCAGTGGATTAGCAGGGTGTCAGTCGACGGATGCTGGTACCTCTCTGAGGGGGACAGCCTTCCTGGGGGGGTGGGGTGGGGGTCAGGGGTCACCAGTCTGGGTGACATGGGGGAGCGGAGGCCCGAGGGAACCGTGTCAAGGTGTTGGAGTAGGGCGAACTACTGCACACATTCACACACACACACACACACAGACACACACACACACACACACACGCACACAGACACACACACAGACACACATACACACACGCACACAGACACACACACAGACACACACACACACACACACACACACACACACACACACACACACACACACACACACACACAATACAAGCAATTACAAAAAATACAAGCACAGCAATGTACTGGTGCGCGCACACACACACACACACACACTCACAGAGGATTTTGAGAAACATACACACTCATCTCTATACTCTCATGCAGCAAATATTGCTTGTCAAACCTTCACCCAAAGAACACCCAGAATCTATTTAAAGCTCTATCGCGCGCGTGCGCGCGCACACACACACACACACACACACACTAGGCATGTGGAAAATAATCGATACGTATCGATTCATCGATTATGACGTGCGCGATGCGAGTGAATCGGTTCATTCACTGTGTATCGGTAAAATTGACGGGTGAAATCTCGATGCATCGTTCGCGGAGTGCTTGCATCGGTAAAATCCGTGGTTGCACCGTTTTTTCATGGTAAATTTCACCCTATCCTGTGTTTCCGAGGCGCATTGAACGTACCATCAGAAAAGGAAGAAAACAAAAAGGTCTCTCGCAGCGCACACAGTCAGTGAACAGAAGCTACCGTACGACGGTGCAGTCAGAGTAGACACGTTGAGACAACAAACAGACTCAGACTATAAAGAGCACCCGCGACTAACAGAAGTGAGCCCCACGCATAAAACAAGAAGCACCACCTTTACTCTTTAGCTTTATAAAATAGCTGTCCGAGTAGCTTTGTCCGTCGATCAGTTGACTTTTCACTGTAGCGCTGCGTGCTGGACTGCTGGTAATGATCCACACTCCACAGCTGTGCTTGCTGATTATCCGACGCAAATCTGCGTTGCGATCATCATCAATTTGTAATTAAAGAAAGCAGTCACAACAACGCCACAGCAGGGTGTAGTAGTACTGCTTGCGTTTAAAGTCGTTTACAACTTTCCACTGTCCAGCTTTCCCCTGCTGTTCTCTGGGATAGAAGCCTTATTTATATTCTGCAGCAAGACGGTGTCGCACGCCTAAAATTGCAGATCCACAAGCTCACAGCGGGGAGTGGATGAGACGCGTTGTGAGCTTGTACATCTGCTATGTATTTACAACGTTAATAATACATGCAGGCCAGGGTCTTCAATGTTTTTCAGGTCAAGCCAAGGACCACTTAGCTGAGAGTGAGAGATCAAGTAGGGACCCCCACTATACATAGGCAATTATATTATAAAACTGTTGCAGATTAAACTAGATCATAGACTTGTTTGACAGCACTACAAGTGTGACCTGTAATTGTTGTTTTGTTTATTTGTTTCTTTTCTATTTATATGTTGGTAACATTAATTGATGAACGATAGGCTATTACATTTTAATCTCTTGAACCCTCTATACTCAAAACCTCAAATTGACCTTTGAGATATAATAATTATACTATAGCCTATGATTATTAGTAATCTAACAATTCCACAATAACCAGCAGAGAGCAGACCCTTTGTTTACTTACAGAATTCTATAAGTTGGGTTGTTTGAGATGCAGAGCTATAATACTAACCTACAGTAAAACAATAAATTGCTTTGAATTTAAATGTAATGCATTTTACATGTTTTGGGAAATTAATAGAGCTTTAATATAAATCCTTTCTATTGTGATGAATCGCCATCAAATCGCATCGTATCGGTAGAGGGGTGAATCGCATCGTATCGCATTGATTTGAACTAAATGGTTATCGCATCGCATCGCATCGCATCGGGAAGAGGGAGAATCGTATCGCATCGTATCACCAGGGGATTCCATGTATCTCTAATGTATCGTATCGCTGGCAGTGCATCGAGATGCGTATCGAATCGTGAGATGAGACGAGATTCACATGCCTAACACACACACACACACACACACACACACACACACACACACACACACACACACACACACACACACACACACACACACACACACACACACACCTGTGGCTACTGTTAGCATGCTGGCATGCAGGGGTCAACGGGCGCTGCTCATACCTGACCACGGCAAGGTTGCCATAGGCATCGAGCACTTGGTCACCATGGTTACCTGTATTACCCATACTGCAACACAAGAGCGTACAGGGGTCAGGGGTCATGTTGGGAAAGACGGAACGGGACGGCGAACGGAAAGAAGGTGAAAAGAAGTACAAACGATGACGGAGTGGAACAGAACGTTGTGGTTCTGTGACGTGAAGAAAGGAAAGGAAAGGAAAAGGAAATGCTGAAAGAATGGCGGAAGGAAAAAAAGAGATGTCGTGCTGATGTGGAGATGACGTGCTTGAGACCTGATGGAGTGAAGAGAGGGATGGGCAGTGAACGAGATGAAGAGAGAGAGAGATAGACAGAGAGAGAGAGAGAGGACTGTCAAAGAGCCACGAGCCAGGGAAAAGAAGAACTGATGAATGGAGAGAACGGTGCGGAGAAATGGAGCGAGATGGAGAGAGACAGAAGGTGCAAAAAAAATGGAAGGAAGAGAGACAGAAGGGAGTATTGATTACTTTTCATTCCAACTTCAATAGGAAAGAAAAGAAAGAAAGAAAAAAACTACCAAGACTGCTGTGGAAAAGGGGATTTTTGCAAATGTGTATGTGTGCAATTTAGGGTTGGGTTTAGATTTCTATTTACATTTCTATCCATTCCGGACCGGTGCTAAACTCATACATACTAGTAAAAGCCACAAAATGATGGTATAAATGCAAGACTTGCAATGAACGTTACATTGCACCGACAACTGAATTCCCCCACTGTAGTATTGGTAGGAATATACAGTATACAGTATACATAATGTATGATGCTCACTGTTACTATATGCTCACCCTTAATATTGGTTATCATTCATATGACGTCGCTCGCCAAAAACAGGGAGTCTACAAGCACACAAAGTGTTGCAGATCACAATGAGTTTTGAGATTGTAGATCCACATTTTTTATGCCGAGCGACACTGCCTGTACGATGTATAAATTGAACATTATGCACGAATTCGAACACGGTGCATCTTTGAAGTACATGATGTGTACCAGATGCTTCATTAGCTTTGATGTGTTCTCTTCCAGAATTGGATCCACGCAACAGCGTATATGTTTTGGGGGGGACCACTGTAGCATGCTAATATCTGTTTTGGAGAATAATTTGATAAATTGAAAGAGGAGATCAGGGGGGCGCCCGCTGGCCTAGTGGTCCAGGCGCATGTCGCATATACTGTAGGCTTTGGCCTGACAGCGCATCGCACGTTGGAGACCTTTGCTCCCCTTCTCTCTCTCCCTCTTTATCTTCACTTATATACTATCAATCAATAAAGGCAGAAAAGCCAAAAAAAAAAAAAAATCTAGAAAGATGAGATTGCACAATTAAGTGGCACTGGAATAAAGCAGCTAAACCAGCGTTGTGATTTGGTCCAGTATAGGTACCGGTCGTATAGGAACCGGTGCCATACCGGTACAGAGTTTTGGTCCTTGAGCAAGACACTGAACCCCTAATTGCTCCCGATGTGCTAGTTGGTGCCTTGCATGGTTTCCGCTGCCATTGGTGTATGAATGTGTGTGTGAATGGGTGAATGTAATGCACAATCTCTGTAAAGCGCCTTGGATAAAGGCGCTATATAAATGCACCATTTACCATTTACGATTTACACACCAGTGTTGGTGAGGGGCTGGCCTAAGGCAGTAACCAAGTCAAAATAAGAAAAAGGCCGCACACTCGCAGCCACGATGCTGTATATTTATTAAGAATCCAACGTTTCGACCTAGTTGGTCTTCTTCAGGGAATGAAGAAGACCTCCTAGGTTG
>NC_139702.1:8997984-9002984 GCF_964188405.1 Protomyctophum parallelum
ACATAACAGACACTGTTCTCCTCCATGCAGGGGGTTTGGGTTAGCATAACAGACACTGTTCTCCTCCATGCAGGGGGTTTGGGTTAACATAACAGACACTGTTCTCCTCCATGCAGGGGGTTTGGGTTAACATAACAGACACTGTTCTCCTCCATGCAGGGGGTTTGGGTTAACATAACAGACACTGTTCTCCTCCATGCAGGGGGTTTGGGTTAACATAACAGACACTGTTCTCCTCCATGCAGGGGCTTTGGGTTAGCATAACAGACACTGTTCTCCTCCATGCAGGGGGTTTGGGTTAGCATAACAGACACTGTTCTCCTCCATGCAGGGGGTTTGGGTTAGCATAACAGACACTGTTCTCCTCCATGCAGGGGGTTTGGGTTAGCATAAAAGACACTGTTCTCCTCCATGCAGGGGGTTTGGGTTAGCATAACAGACACTGTTCTCCTCCATGCAGGGGGTTTGGGTTAGCATAACAGACACTGTTCTCCTCCATGCAGGGGGTTTGGGTTAACATAACAGACACTGTTCTCCTCCATGCAGGGGGTTTGGGTTAACATAACAGACACTGTTCTCCTCCATGCAGGGGGTTTGGGTTAACATAACAGACACTGTTCTCCTCCATGCAGGGGGTTTGGGTTAACATAACAGACACTGTTCTCCTCCATGCAGGGGGTTTGGGTTAACATAACAGACACTGTTCTCCTCCATGCAGGGGGTTTGGGTTAGCATAACAGACACTGTTCTCCTCCATGCAGGGGCTTTGGGTTAGCATAACAGACACTGTTCTCCTCCACACACACACACACACACACACACACACACACACACACACACACACACACACACACACACACACACACACACAGTGTGACTCACCAGCTGGTCAGCCTGGGCATCCAGGTCATTAGAGAAGGTCAGCAGATCAACCAGAGTAATGCCCTTGTTCACCTAGAAGATGAAGATACACACACACACACACACAAAGTACACACACACACACACACAAAGTACACACACACACAAAGTACACACAACATTAGATACACACACAGAGTACACACAACAAACACAAGTACACAACAGAGCCATGAAGGTGCTTATGTCATGCTGACAGAGTGATTGATAACGCTGGCATTTGGCAGAGTTTGGTTTCTCTCCTTGTAGGATGCCAGTATGGCGTCAATCAATGAATCAATGAATCAATTGTTTAGACTCAGGGTCCATAATAAAACAGACATAAAACACTACAGAACATACCTATCCCAAAGGAAAAAGCAGTTTTTAGAACAATAAACAATCATACCAGTGCTTCCAAAAAGCAGACAGATATCTAGTTATACTGAGGCTGGGGTAAGACAGCAGCAGCATTATAAACTAGATGAGGTTTAGTTAGAGGGCTCAGTTGATCCAGAATAGGGCTAGATAGTTTTGATTGTTTTGTTAAGTTGCCCCATACAGCCGGTTCCCCTTGTATTGTTCCTCGTATACACATTGGGTAAAGGGCTCTTCCCTTATTTTGATTTGGTTGGAAACCCTTAACTATCGTTATTAGTCGCTTACAGGTTGCCAGGATAGAAGGAGGTAGATATATATATATATATATATAGAGATATAGATATATTCCACTGCTTACATATAGAGATATAGACGTATATACTATGTGAACTGTGTGTGAACCACCTTCTGTCCAGTTGTGTACACCTTATCATCTTGCCGGGCAATAAATAACAACTCTTATGTCAGCCGTGTTGCATCCTCTTCTTGATATACCCCTAGACATTCAAAGGGGAATGTAACAAAATCAAACGGCACACCTGGCCATTTCAAACGGTGCCGCAGCACACAGGTTGGGAATCACTGAACTACAGAATAACTGACTTGCACTGCTCCACCTTAGTTATTTCAATAATATACGAATTACGGTTTTGAGGAAGCAATCTGATTGGTCGAACAACTTTCTAGCCATGCTACAAACCACATTATTTCAACGCCTAATCAAAACAAACAATTCAGCCGTGTTTTTTCTCTCAGAGCGCAGTAGACTCCGTGGCTAGGCTAGCTAGTTTCTTGGGACATTTGTGGTCATAGTGGCATTGAAAAATTATTATTTTTCAGCGATTCTCTTTTAAGGGTAACTGTTGCTTTCGGAACGCGCCCTGCGGCATCGCAGGCGTGCATTAATGACGTTAAACCACCTCCTCTCGTGTAACATTGCTTAAACAATTCTGACCGGGGCACCCATTTTGGTGTCAGCATCATGTTATGCTTTAGCTATTTAAAAATAGCAGATCTACAAGCTCATATCGCGCCACCGAGTGGCGCGATACGAGCTTGTAGGTCTGCTATTTTTGAAAAATCGAAGAGCGACTGACATTTTTAGAATCTGATCTCAGGTCAGAATGGGTTCATCAGACCAGTGTGTGTCCGGCGGAAACCTCGTATGAATCTGATCTCAGGTCAGAATGGGTTAAACAACCCACCCACCCCGGCCGTGACCCACAAAAATAAATAGTAGGCTAGTAGCCTAGGCTTTTCATCACCCAGCAAGTCCAGACCATTCAATTGCTTTGGAGAGAGAGAGGGGAGAGGGGGGGGGGGGACTGAGCCATGTTCCCTGCATCCATTTACATCTGTGAAGCATTTTGATCATAATGTTCCGATTGTTGTTAGGCCCATATATGCAGCCTATACTCACACTATGGACGGAAGCACCGCCGGTCTAAAACCCAAGTTCATGTTCAATGCCATGTGTTTCCACGTCATATTGTAGTAGGCTATACCCTGCAAAATAATAGTCTGCTTAATGAAATGATCAACGGATCATGCACTGCATGCGCTTGTCGCTCAGCTGTGATTTTTGATCCAGCACATCCTTTTCTTTTGAGTTTAACTACATAATCAAAACAATGAAATAAACAATACATACTGTATAATGCTACATTTCATATGTAGGCTAAATGTCATATACCGGGCGGGTGGACGGGCAAGAGAGCGAGAGAGAGAGCGAGAGAGAGAGAGAGTTGCGTTTACAATCAGTTGATGAAACGAACGATCAAAACGGCAAAACCACTCAGCACATTCAGCCCCATACAGGCTCGGTTTTGGGATAGACAATTCATATTCATATTTATAACTGTGTAGCCAACAATACACGATGACTACAGTGAGGGTCCTGTCCTACAACATTACATTACAATACACGATGACTACAGTGAGGGTCCTGTCCTACAACATTACAGTGGACTTGGGAATACAGTAGACGTGCAGCGGCCGGGGTCTGGATATCAGGATAATGGCGATATCATTGGCAGCTGTGCATACAGTACTTACAGTACTTGAACAAATAAGCATTGAACAAGCTTTGGTAACGGAATGCTTTTAGGTAAGGTAACGGAATGCTTTTAGGGTGGGTGGGTGGGGGGGTGAGTTGGTGGGGGTGGGGGTGGGGGGGGGACCTGCAGGCAGCAGCCCGGCCCGCACATCATTAGCCTGCAGTTTATTCATGCTCATTTTGTTGCTTCCTGGGCAGAAACCTTAATTTTATAGTCCCATTAAAAAAATTTAAGAAAGAAAGTTAAAGTGTGGTCAAGTTTGTGGGTTTTATAATATAGATAACTGCATTTCTTCCCGACAGTGACCATCTATATTGTCTTAAAGGTATATTCAGTGATTTCACAAAAAAAAACGTAGGTTTCGTTTTTGGCTGTGGGACCCAGCCTTTCGTCCAATCAGGATAGAGAGTCAAAAACGAAACCTAAAGTTTTTTGACCCCCAGGGGTTAACTGGGGACAGGGAGGAACTCCTTATATGGTCAGCACACTCTATAGTAGAGAGGATTATCACAACAAAACAAAAAAATAAGTGATATTTGAATTAAGTGAAATCACTGAATATACCTTTAAGTAAATCAGAATGCAATATGTAGCACACAGATCTAGGGCGATATTGCCTCATATTTCCAACTGGGCGGAGCGGTGTGTGGAGGTGTGGATGACTCCCGCGCTGGAATGTCGAAGCGGGACAGCAACGCCTTTTCCCTCGCAGGAATGCGACAGGTGTGACATCATAATTGATAGATTCCCATCCCAGAGTTGTTGTTTTTTTCCCCGTAGTCAAGCAGCACTCCACCTGGATATGACATCGCTGGACAGGCTCCAGTCCTCCCTGGAACAACGCTCCTGGATATGACATCGCTGGACAGGCTCCAGTCCTCCCTGGAACAACGCTCCATTGTGCCCGTCCCAGACCACTCCATAGGGGGGGGGCACACGACTGAATGACTGGAGACCTGGAGACCACATGCTGATAATGATATGCACATGCCGTGCATGCCAATTTGTCCCGCATTTAACCCATTCTGACCTGAGATCAGATTCATAACGAGGTTTCCACTGGACACACACTGGTCTGATGAACCCATTCTGACCTGAGATCAGATTCTAAAAATGTCATTCGTTCTTCGATTTCTTAAAAAAATAGCAGACCTACAAGCTCGTAGCGCGCCACTCGGTGGCGCGCTATGAGCTTGTAGATCTGCTATTTTTCAATAGCTAAAGCATAATATGATGCCGACACCAAAATGGGTGCCCGTTCAGAATGGGTTAAGGCAGTGGTTCTCAAACCTTTTCATGCCAAGGACCCCCAAATTGATACATTTTTGGCCACGGGACCCCCCTTCTCAAAAGGCTTTGTGCCAGGAACCCCCATAAGAGAAGATTTGTGTTACAAAATATAAATTATTCGGGTGAAATTCGTTTTTTTGTGCAAGCTCTTGTTATGGTGCAGAGTGTCAGTGCGTGTCGATTGCATAGCCACTGGTAATCCACAGGTATAGGTCCATGAGGAAGAGCAAAAGTACAGCCTGTCTGTACTACAACAGCAACACAAACAACAGTCCGAGTTCACTAGCATTGCCAGGCCACTTAATCCTTTGACCTGCTCAAACAGAAACGGATGAAAGCAGCCATCGTATATAGCCCCTCTGCTAGGATCCC
>NC_139702.1:9005484-9030484 GCF_964188405.1 Protomyctophum parallelum
CGCACACGCACACGCACACACACGCACACACACGCACACACACACACACACACACACACACACACACACACACACACACACACACACACACAGAATTAGACTGGAAGGAAGATGATTTAAGAAAGAGATGCAGGTGAGTGTATGTGCTGTGCTGTGCTGTGCTGTGCGTGCATGTGTGCGTCTGTCTGTATGACTTGTGCACCTGTTTTTCTGTGTTGTGTGTACATGTATACCTGAAACAGCTGACGGTTTGCCAGTGGTTCACACACAAGTTTCTCCACGTTGCCCCCGACGATGAACAGACTGCACACCGCGACCATTAGCACCCAGCCAATCAGAAAGCTGAAGCCAACCCCACTGAGAGAGAGAGAGAGAGAGAGAGAGAGAAAGCGTGAGTGTTCTGTGTTCTCTGTCTCTGTAGAAAACGACAAACCTACAATCAGATTCATTATTACTCTGTCTGTATTGTAGTATGTATGTATTCCTATTTGTTCTCATGCTCCAACGGCTGCCTGTAATTCCACACGGTTAAACGTTAGAAGCTGTCATCAGAAAGTTTCAGAAATAGTTTAATCAAAAGTCCATCCATCTATCCATCTTCATCGCTTATTCGTATTCGGGTTGCGGGGGCAACAGCTCCAGACTTCCCACTCCAGAGCAACATTAGTAACTTCCTCCTGAGGGATCCTGAGGCGTTCCAAGGCCAGTGTGGAGATGTAATCCCTCCATCTGGTCTCGAGGTCTCCTCCCAGTGGGACGTGCATCGAGGACCTCCCTAGGGAGACGCCCGAGAGGCATCCTAACCAGAGGCCCGAACCACCTAAGCTGGATCCATTCCAAGCGAAGAAGCAGCGACTCTATGCCGAGTATCTCTCGCGTGACTGAACTTTTCACCCTATCTCTGAGGGCGATGCCAGCCACCCGTCGGAGAAAACTAATTTCGGCCATGACCTTATTCTTTCAGTCATGACCCACACTTCATGACCATAGGTGAGAATAGGAACACTTCATGACCATAGGTCAGAGTAGGAACGAAGATTGCTCGGTAGACAGAGACCTTGACCTTCTGGCTCAGGTCTCTTTCTGTTGTGAATCAGAAGTGTCTTTTAAATTCCCATTATTGCTAAACAGCTAGCTATTAATGTAGGTTTGCATACGTTGTTTTCCACTAGTTATTAATGCCACTGCTCCCCAAACAATGTGCCCGGGCACACTGGTGTACAAATCGACTTTTGCTGTTTTTGAAATTGAGTAAAGTAACACTTTTCAGAATTCTTAATTAAAAAATAGCCGATCTACAAGCTCAAAACGTGTCGCAATGTGATGTGTTTTAAAAGTTTTTTTCTACGTAGTATGATGAAGGCAAGGGAATTCATTTATGAAAAAGAAACGGCAAAAGTCTAAATATGGTGACATCAACTTGAGAGACTAGTAGTCTATAGGTGTGTGTGTGTGTGTGTGTGTGTCAGTCCGTTGCCGTGGTAACTCACGCCATGAGCAGGTTGCCTCCGGTGTTCGACATGCAGCCGCGGGTGGTGGGCGTGGCCTGTTTGTCAATGCCGAAGGACCCGCACAGCACGCCCAGGAAGTTGAAGGCCAGAATCAACACCAGGATGCACAGCACTGCCACACAGCCTATCCACCTGGAGGAGACATAACCACATGTTAACACACAGCCTATCCACATGGAGGACACATAACGACATGTTAACACACAGCCTATCCACCTAGAGGACACATAACGACATGTTAACACACAGCCTATCCACCTGGAGGACACATAACGACATGTTAACACACAGCCTATCCACATGGAGGACACATAACGACATGTTAACACACAGCCTATCCACCTAGAGGACACATAACGACATGTTAACACACAGCCTATCCACATGGAGGACACATAACGACATGTTAACACACAGCCTATCCACATGGAGGACACATAACGACATGTTAACACACAGCCTATCCACATGGAGGACACATAACGACATGTTAACACACAGCCTATCCACCTAGAGGACACATAACGACATGTTAACACACAGCCTATCCACATGGAGGACACATAACGACATGTTAACACACAGCCTATCCACATGCAGGACACATAACGACATGTTAACACACAGCCTATCCACATGGAGGACACATAACGACATGTTAACACACAGCCTATCCACATGCAGGACACATAACGACATGTTAACACACAGCCTATCCACATGGAGGACACATAACGACATGTTAACACACAGCCTATCCACATGGAGGACACATAACGACATGTTAACACACAGCCTATCCACATGGAGGACACATAACGACATGTTAACACACAGCCTATCCACCTGGAGGACACATAACGACATGTTAACACACAGCCTATCCACCTAGAGGACACATAACGACATGTTAACACACAGCCTATCCACCTGGAGGACACATAACGACATGTTAACACACAGCCTATCCACCTAGAGGACACATAACGACATGTTAACACACAGCCTATCCACCTGGAGGACACATAACGACATGTTAACACAGCCTATCCACATAGAGGACACATAACGACATGTTAACACACAGCCTATCCACCTAGAGGACACATAACGACATGTTAACACACAGCCTATCCACCTAGAGGACACATAACGACATGTTAACACACAGCCTATCCACATGCAGGACACATAACGACATGTTAACACACAGCCTATCCACCTGGAGGACACATAACGACATGTTAACACACAGCCTATCCACATGCAGGACACATAACGACATGTTAACACACAGCCTATCCACATGGAGGACACATAACGACATGTTAACACACAGCCTATCCACATGGAGGACACATAACGACATGTTAACACACAGCCTATCCACCTGGAGGACACATAACGACATGTTAACACACAGCCTATCCACATGCAGGACACATAACGACATGTTAACACACAGCCTATCCACCTGGAGGACACATAACGACATGTTAACACACAGCCTATCCACATGGAGGACACATAACGACATGTTAACACACAGCCTATCCACCTAGAGGACACATAATGACATGTTAACACACAGCCTATCCACATGGAGGACACATAACGACATGTTAACACACAGCCTATCCACATGGAGGACACATAACGACATGTTAACACACAGCCTATCCACCTAGAGGACACATAACGACATGTTAACACACAGCCTATCCACCTGGAGGACACATAACGACATGTTAACACACAGCCTATCCACCTGGAGGACACATAACGACATGTTAACACACAGCCTATCCACATGGAGGACACATAACGACATGTTAACACACAGCCTATCCACCTGGAGGACACATAACGACATGTTAACACACAGCCTATCCACCTGGAGGACACATAACGACATGTTAACACACAGCCTATCCACCTAGAGGACACATAACGACATGTTAACACACAGCCTATCCACCTGGAGGACACATAACGACATGTTAACACACAGCCTATCCACCTGGAGGACACATAACGACATGTTAACACACAGCCTATCCACATGGAGGACACATAACGACATGTTAACACACAGCCTATCCACCTGGAGGACACATAACGACATGTTAACACACAGCCTATCCACATGGAGGACACATAACGACATGTTAACACACAGCCTATCCACCTGGAGGACACATAACGACATGTTAACACACAGCCTATCCACCTAGAGGACACATAACGACATGTTAACACACAGCCTATCCACATGGAGGACACATAACGACATGTTAACACACAGCCTATCCACCTAGAGGACACATAACGACATGTTAACACACAGCCTATCCACCTGGAGGACACATAACGACATGTTAACACTAGAGCTGGGACTCGATTAAAAAAATTAATCTAATTAATCAGAGGCTTTGCGATTAATTAATCTAGATTAATCGCATTTTAATCGCATATCATTATTTGACCCGAGAACAGTGAGAAAGCAATTTTTTCAAATGGATTTTGGTATACTAGTGAATCAATGAATAGTGAATACATAAGTTTAAGCAATAAAACATTGTTTTTGTAGTAATAGGGGTAATAATTATTTATTGAATAATTGCACACAACTGTGCTGTGCTGTAATCCACGCTACCATCGGATAACCTTTTAAATCCTATTTCCAATCCACGGGGACAAGCAAAGTGATCTCAGCGGCTTCCCCCAGTCTGGTGAACTGTCTGCGGTGTCTGGTGGTGTTATTGTCTGAAGAGGACACGGACACTTGGTGCGCAGGTCCGTCTGAAAACTGTCCAGTGACAACGTTCCGCGGTGAAAAAAATAGTGCGATTAAAATGCGTTAATTTTTTTAATGCATTAATTTTTCTGTAGTTAATTAATCGTAATTAATCGCAATTAGTCCCGGCCCTAGTTAACACACAGCCTATCCACCTAGAGGACACATAACGACATGTTAACACACAGCCTATCCACCTAGAGGACACATAACGACATGTTAACACACAGCCTATCCACCTAGAGGACACATAACGACATGTTAACACACAGCCTATCCACCTGGAGGACACATAACGACATGTTAACACACAGCCTATCCACCTGGAGGAGACATAACGACATGTTAACACACAGACCTGTAGAAGTCCATCTGGTCTAGCTGAGGGTAGTAGGACTCAATCATCTTCTGCTGCTCGTTGAGATAGATGGTGAAGTTGACCAGAGACGCCTCCACTGGAAACATCCTGGAGAAACCGATGATCTCCGCGCCTATCTTATCTAGCATGCCTTTCACTCCTGCATGTTTACACGGACAGACAGACAGACAGACAGACAGACAGACAGACAGACAGACAGACAGACAGACAGACAGACAGACAGACAGACAGACAGACAGACAGACAGACAGACAGACAGACAGACAGACAGACAGGTCAAGGTCAAGGTAAACCTGATTGTACACGAGGGAAATCTGTCTTGGGCTTTCACTAGTACGGAAGTGCTATTTCACTGTGGCTGGAGTGGGTCGGGGTGGGTGAGTTCGGGTATGATATTATTTACTATTCTGTCAATATCCAGTTACAACTCGGACGGGGCTGAGTCGGCTCTGCCGAACTTCGCAACGCTCGACACGGCAACTCACGGAGACACACGGTGGCGTGTCCCGTGGCTCAAGTTCAGTAGAGACGGTGCACCTCCGTCATTGTCTATGGGGAGGATTTCAGTGTCATATGTACGGATTTTGGGGTTTTCCATGGCGTGTATGTACGCCCGGTAACAGAATTGCAATTCCGTACATATTTACGTATTTCTGTGAGACTGGGTAAGGGAGACAGACAGACAGAAGGCTGAGAGGGAGACAGTGTAGGAGAGACAGACAGAAGGCTGAGAGGGAGACAGTGTAGGAGAGACAGACAGAAGGCTGAGAGGGAGACAGTGTAGGAGAGACAGACAGAAGGCTGAGAGGGAGACAGTGTAGGAGAGACAGACAGAAGGCTGAGAGGGAGACAGTGTAGGAGAGACAGACAGAAGGCTGAGAGGGAGACAGTGTAGGAGAGACAGACAGTGGGAAGGCTGAGAGGGAGACAGTGTAGGAGAGACAGACAGAAGGCTGAGAGACAGACAGTGTAGGAGAGACAGACAGAAGGCTGAGAGGGAGACAGTGTAGGAGAGACAGAAAGAAGGCTGAGAGGGAGACAGTGTAGGAGAGACAGACAGAAGGCTGAGAGACAGACAGTGTAGGAGAGACAGACAGAAGGCTGAGAGGGAGACAGTGTAGGAGAGACAGACAGAAGGCTGAGAGACAGACAGTGTAGGAGAGACAGACAGAAGGCTGAGAGGGAGACAGTGTAGGAGAGACAGACAGAAGGCTGAGAGGGAGACAGTGTAGGAGAGACAGACAGAAGGCTGAGAGACAGACAGTGTAGGAGACAGACAGAAGGCTGAGAGGGAGAAAGTGTAGGAGAGACAGACAGAAGGCTGAGAGGGAGACAGTGTAGGAGAGACAGACAGAAGGCTGAGAGACAGACAGTGTAGGAGAGACAGACAGAAGGCTGAGAGACAGACAGTGTAGGAGAGACAGTGTAGGAGAGACAGACAGAAGGCTGAGAGACAGACAGTGTAGGAGAGACAGACAGACAGAAGGCTGAGAGGGAGACAGTGTAGGAGAGACAGACAGAAGGCTGAGAGGGAGACAGTGTAGGAGAGACAGACAGAAGGCTGAGAGGGAGACAGTGTAGGAGAGACAGACAGAAGGCTGAGAGACAGACAGTGTAGGAGAGACAGACAGTAGGACGGCTGAGAGGGAGACAGTGTAGGAGAGACAGACAGAAGGCTGAGAGGGAGACAGTGTAGGAGAGACAGACAGACAGAAGGCTGAGAGGGAGACAGTGTAGGAGAGACAGACAGAAGGAAGGCTGAGAGTGAGACAGTGTAGGAGAGACAGACAGAAGGCTGAGAGGGAGACAGTGTAGGAGAGACAGACAGAAGGCTGAGAGGGAGACAGTGTAGGAGAGACAGACAGAAGGCTGAGAGGGAGACAGTGTAGGAGAGACAGACAGAAGGCTGAGAGGGAGACAGTGTAGGAGAGACAGACAGTAGGACGGCTGAGAGGGAGACAGTGTAGGAGAGACAGACAGAAGGCTGAGAGGGAGACAGTGTAGGAGAGACAGACAGAAGGCTGAGAGGGAGACAGTGTAGGAGAGACAGACAGAAGGCTGAGAGGGAGACAGTGTAGGAGAGACAGACAGAAGGCTGAGAGGGAGACAGTGTAGGAGAGACAGACAGTGTAGGAGAGACAGACAGTGTAGGAGAGACAGACAGTGTAGGAGAGACAGACAGAAGGCTGAGAGACAGACAGTGTAGGAGAGACAGACAGTGTAGGAGAGACAGACAGTGTAGGAGAGACGATGAGGTAGAGAGGAGAAAAGGGCCAGGGAGGATTATGTAAGGAAAGGAAAGGAAAGGAAAGGAAAGGAAAGGAAAGGAAAGGAACGGAAAGGAACGGAAAGGAAACAGCCAGAGTCAACACTTACGGGGCAGAGCTGTGGTTCCATCAGCATGTTTACAGATCAGAGATCAGAGAGAGAATGATTTACACATGGAGGTCGCACAGTTCACCAACTGGTGGACTGTGCACGCACGCACGCGCACACACACACACACACACACACACACACACACACACACACACACACACACACACACACACACACACACACACACACACACACATACACACACACACACACAGTAGTACACACCTGCCACAATGTTCTTGGTCTGCTCTTTAACTAGTCGTGGCGTGTCATTGAAGGATGTGTATCCCTGGAGAGAGAGAGAGAGAGAGAGAGAGAAATTAATCATTTTCAAATTTCAAATGTCATAAAATTTCAAAAAAATGAGATGACATGATATAGGACCAAAGAGTGCTGACCCTAACAGAATGGAAGAGTAAGGACTTGATGCGACAGATACAAGGGAGTGATTGATGAGGAGATAAAGAGTTATGATCTACTGTAAACAAACCTTCTGGACGATGTTACTGAGGTCTGTTTTCAACACAGCGTTTATATTGGACAGCTGTTCATTCACATCTGGGAGCTGTGTGAGAGAGAGAGAGAGAGAGAGAGAGAGAGAGAGAGAGATGTCATTTAGCTCAGTGATTCTTAACCAGTGGGCCGGTGCCCTCTGGTGGACCGTGAGAGTATTGCAAGCTTGTAGATCTAGCTATTTTTCAACAGCTTAAGTTTAAAATAACGTTAATGTGGTTTAAAAAAAGCTATATAAGGGTGACATAGAGACGCACACGTCCTCCTCAGGTCTAAATGGGTTAATCTCCCGCTCCATTACCCGCGAGAAGTCGGCGTTGACGCCCAGCTGTCCGAGGGTGGAGCGGATGGCGCTGCAGGTGGGCGACACGGCGCCGTGGGTGCAGGCCGGGTCCGACAGCGTGTTGGAGAGGGAGGCGCGCTCGCCGCCCAGGCTGCTCTGCAGCCTCGCCGTGCCCTCCTGCAGCACCTCCAGCGACGAGCTGATGCTCTCCAGAGCCTCCTTGGTCTCCCGCATGGCTGCGTGGGGCGGGGGAGGAGATGGAGGAGGAAGAGGAGGAGGAGGAGGAGGTGGAGGAGGAGGAGGTGGAGGAGGTGGAGGAGGAAGAGGTGGAGGAGGTGGAGGAGGAGGTGGAGGAAGAGGAGGTGGAGGAGGAAGAGGTGGAGGAGGTGGAGGAAGAGGAGGAGGAGGAGGTGGAGGAGGAGGATTTAAGGTGGATGTGAAGAGGAAGATGGAAAAAACATGTTTGCACCTCGTAAACCGTGCACACACACACTGCACACGCACGTCACATGAGTGGTGGAAAGTAACTATAATGTACATTTACTTAGTATAATTATAAAAAGTATATGTACTTTGCTTGAGTATTTCCAATTTCCCACACTTTTACTTCTACTCCACTTCATGATTTCCAAATATTTTACTTTTACTCATACTTACCTACTTCCATACTTACCTATATTGCAGTATTGATACTTGTATTTAAGTAAAAAAGCGTAAGTACTTTTTCCACCACTGCATCACATACAGTACACAACATGTCATGCACATGCACAAATAACATACACATCAAAGGAAAACAGTACAACACCAGTGGTTCTCAAAGTGGGTTCCTTGAGGGGGTTCCAAAGGGTCCCCAGCTAAATGTGTTAATATAGAATTTAATAAGAAATCCCCACTTTATTCTGTGTTTATTAAAACAAATAGACAAACTACAAACTCACAATGCATTGCAGAGTGAACAACTTTTGTAGATCAGCTATTTACGAAAGATCTTTTCAGATGGGGGTCTGTGGGGCCAAATAGATTTTGGGCGGGAATCCCTTTTGGTGTTAGCATTATGTTATGCTTTAGCTATTGAAAAATAGCAGATCTACAAGCTCATAGCTTGTAGGTCTGCTATTTTTGAAAAATCGAAGAACGACTGACATAGAAACATGGCTTTTTCAGAAAACTGTCAGGATGTAGAAGACATTTTTAGAATCTGATCTCAGGTCAGAATGGGAAAAACATGTTTGAGAACCACTGCTATACACCACGCTGCACCACAACCACAGTGCACATCACAACACCGACGGCTTCTATTGAGAAACACAAGAGGCTCTTTCTTTGACACCAGCCTGTTACCTTTGATGGCATTCTCAACTTTTCCTTCACACAAACACAATGTTTAAAGAGAACAACAAAACAACAATGAATGGAGCTGAAGAAACAAACTGTATTGAGGGTAACAAATGTGTTTATCATTAGCTAAATAATACATCTCAATTAACTGCAGCCATAAACTATATGTAAACTAAGACGCCTTTTCCACCGGTTGGTTCCCGATGGGGACCAGTTCAGTTCTTTTTGGTTCTTAGTCCATGAGCCAGAGCTCCAAAATTGGAACGTTAATGAATTGAGTGGGCAAAACTATACCTATATTAAATTATTTATAGCATCAATATAAGTAAATTCATATTATGATAACCCTTCCACAGTAGTAGCCTTTTCATATAATTTTTTTTGGCATATTTTCCTATATAATGCCTCATTTTCAAAAAAAATTATTTGTAATACAATAAATCATTGTCTTCGTGTAAGTAATCAACTGGGGAAGTTTCATGGTGATAACAAACCAACTCAAAATTAGGTATGGTTTTGCCCACTCAATTCATAATTAACGTTCTGGCTCATGATCTAAAAAAGAACCAAAAAGAACTGAACCGGTTCCCAACGGGTGGAAAAGGGGTCTTAATTTAACCCATTCTGAACGGGAAACCCCTTTTGGCGTTTTAACTAAGCATTATGTTATACTTCAGCTATTGAAAAATATCAGATCTACAAGCTCATAGCGCGCCACCGAGTGGCACGCTACGAGCTTGTAGGTCTGATTTTTTTTTTAAATCATGAAAATGCGGCCTAAATGGGTTAACCCATTCTGAACGGGCACCCATTTTGGTGTCAGCATCATGTTATGCTTTAGCTATTTAAAAATAGCAGATCTACAAGCTCATAGCGCGCCACCGAGTGGCACGCTACAAGCTTGTAGGTCTGCTATTTTTGAAAAATCGAAGAACGACTGACATTTCTAGAATATGATCTCAGGTCAGAATGGGTTCATCAGACCCAGTGTTTGTCCAGTGGAAACCTCGTATGAATCTGATCTCAGGTCAGAATGGGATAATGTCATACTGCAACACTCGGGGACCATCTCTGACTGAAGTGCCAGATGCTCGTCTCACCTCCTGCCATGCGCAGAGCCGTGTCCAGCGAGGGAACCACCTCTCTCTCCAGCTGACTCTGAATGCGACCGCCCAGCAGCGGTCCGATGTCTGAGACGACACACAGAGACGACAGGCAGAACAGGACGAGCGGAGCGGAGAGAGGGAACGGATGGTGAAAGATGAGTGAACAGGTGGGAAGGAGGCAAAGTAAACATGTATACCTGGTAGGCATGTAACGATTCACTCAACTCACAATACGAATCGCATCACGATATGAGGTTCACGAATCTTCACGATACGATTTTTCATTAAAAAATATATATATTATTTTTAAAGACTTTTTTTTTTTTTAATTTTATATAATTTATCTTCCCCCCCTTGAGATATTTTATTTAACTACATTTACAAAAGAAGTAGCATTACTTTTGACAGTGCAGAAACATAATTGCCTTCCTTGATGAGCATCAACGACCATCATCACCTGGGCACAGACACACACAGCTCCCCTCTACAGTGCTCTACTACTGAAAGTGACTATCATTTCTCTATTCAAGCATATTCAAGCACTTGAATATGATGGAATATGACTAAAGCTCACATTTCACATCACACACTATAGCCCCCCTTTTTTAGATTTTTTTATTTCAATGAATCGATTCATATCGTTGGGATTAATATCGATTTATATCGATATACGATATATCGTTAAATGCCTATTACCTAGATACTTTGGTATTGCCATTCACTATGGTGAATGGCAAGAATAGCCAATCTACAAGCTCACAACACATCACATTACAGCTATTTTGACTATTTGTGGCTATTTTTGTTATTTAGAAGGGGAAAAGTGTGAAGCGAGGGGCGCTCCTATCATCATACATCATCACATTCCTGGCCAATCACTTTTGCCGTTCTCACTTTTCTGTCCTCACTTTTTTATCCTCACATTCCGTGCTCAGCCAATCATATCATCGCTATGGGGTACACACAAGCATACAAAGCTGGGCATAGGAGGGGCCAGCGCCCCTGAAAAACATGCCCAAACACTAGGAGACTATAGGTTTAATGTGGTTCAAATTCATTCACAATATTCACCATTGTGAATGTAAGCTCAAAGTGAATGTTAGCTCACCCTGAGTTGCGTCGTGAGTTTGTAGATTGGCTATTTTTCATCAAAGAGAAAGATTCGCCGTAAAGGGAAAAGGGAGCAGACCAAATACAGAGCATGGCTATACCATAAATATAAAATATAAAGGGTTTATAACCACTTCAACGTCCATATTCTGGGGGGGAAGACAGACTAGCCAAAAATAGTTGCGATGCATTGTGAGCTTGTATAGATTTCTCTGCTATTTCTGGCGAAGAGACGTCTGGTGTAGACGAAAGAAAAGTGGTCAAAGTACAGTTGTAACCCAAGTCCAGTGGTCTAAAATGGCAGGCTTTAAGTGGTTACGTATAGTGACCATTTGATGTGTGTCGCCGGGTGGTGATACTCACTGTCCAGGTCTGACAGCACTTTGTTCTTGGCTGTGGTGTACTGCGCTGTCAGGTACTCAATTTGCTGTGAACAGGGAAGACAAGAGGGACATCAATGACCTAATTATAACCTAATTATAACTATTCACTAGCACATTCCATTTATAGCAGTACCCATTTATTTATTTTTTTATTTTTTTTGTTGCTATTTTAGATGTCTAGCAGTACATTGGAAATTATTATTCATTATATTTTTTCTGTATGTTCACTCACTGTTACCTCCTGCTATGTCAATGCCCAGCCCCAACTAATGGCAATTTGTTAAACTCAACTCAATGTGTTTCATCCTTTTGACAAATATATAGTGTATACACATACAATTACAGTAAATGTTCTGATGAATGGAATAGGACCCCAATTGAAACAAGACATAGGCTTTCTTGGGGTCTAAATCCTTAGTAGATCTTGTATTGAACTGTACTTACCTGTTAAAGGGATTGTGAAATAAAAAAAGATTTGGTAATTTTTCTTATTTTATTTTTTTTAGATTTTCTGAGCTCAATTGCACCCAAAAAAACTGAACTTTTAACATTCAGTAGATTTTCTGTGGTCTGATTTTTTTGGCTCAAACAAGTTTTTAGATTGTCCTGTGGACTGTGATGTAAGAGTTCACAAATCCCATATATGTCCAAAGAATTTGCCAGCAGATCACTGTTTTCACTGTTTTGCCTGTTTTTGCAGCTCAAAAGGCTCCAGAACACACGGAGAAAACCAGAGGCCACAGAAAATCCACTGAATGTTCAAAGTTCAGGTTGTGTGGGTGTTATTGAGGTAAAGAAAAGAAAATAAAATTAAACCTTTAATAAAGTATACAATCAATCAATCAATCATAAATGTTAGATGCATGATCAATCAAGAAATGTGTATACGCACACACACACATAATCACTCCAATAAAGGCATTGAAATGTGTGTGTGCTCGTCATAACGGTGGTCAGGCGGGGAAAGTTCTTATAACGGCCCCGCCCCGCCCCGCCCCACCCCGCCCCACCCCCCAGTGCGGGAGCGCACTCGCCTATTAGTTTGCATTGCACAGTGCGCTCAGTGCGCTATTTCCGAACGCACCCATTGTGTCAGCGGTTGCTTCAGCCCTCAAGCACCCCCGGACTCGACGCCGCTGCCGGTGCTGTGTTGAAATGTGTGTGTGCTGGTCATACCAGCGGTGTGTTGACATTAGGGCTGTGAATCTTTGGGTGTCCCACGATTCGATTCAATTCCGATTCTTGGGGTCACGATTCGATTCAAAATCGATTCTCCAAAAACGTTTTTTTATTTTATTCAAAATAAAAAAAATTCCAGATTCGAAACTATTCTCTATTCAAAATGATTCTTGATTCAATACATAGGATTTCATCACAATCTACTCCAGCCAACTGAAGTGATTAACTTGAAAATGACTGAAGACATGATGTTTACTGTAAGGGTGAGGGTTAGGGTGAGCTTACATTTCATATTATAAACACCATGTAGTGAAAACTCCTGTAACTAACCAGAAATAAAATCTAAAATAAATAAATAAATAATAATAATAATAATAATAAAAAAATTGATTTTTGGAAATTATGAATCGATTTTGAATCGTTCATAACGGGAAACGCGATTCTAATTCGAATCGATTTTTTTTTGACACCCCTAGTTGACATGTGTGTGTGCTGGTCATACCGGCGGTGTGTTGAAATGTGTGTGTGCTGGTCATACCGGTGGTGTGTTGACATGTGTGTGTGCTGGTCATACCGGTGGTGTGTTGACATGTGTGTGTGCTGGTCATACCGGTGGTGTGTTGACATGTGTGTGTGCTGGTCATACCGGCGGTGTGTTGAAATGTGTGTGTGCTGGTCATACCGGTGGTGTGTTGACATGTGTGTGTGCTGGTCATACCGGTGGTGTGTTGACATGTGTGTGTGCTGGTCATACCGGCGGTGTGTTGACATGTGTGTGTGCTGGTCATACCGGTGGTGTGTTGACATGTGTGTGTGCTGGTCATACCGGCGGTGTGTTGAAATGTGTGTGTGCTGGTCATACCGGCGGTGTGTTGAAATGTGTGTGTGCTGGTCATACCGGCGGTGTGTTGACATGTGTGTGTGCTGGTCATACCGGTGGTGTGTTGAAATGTGTGTGTGCTGGTCATACCGGTGGTGTGTTGAAATGTGTGTGTGCTGGTCATACCGGCGGTGTGTTGAAATGTGTGTGTGCTGGTCATACCGGCGGTGTGTTGACATGTGTGTGTGCTGGTCATACCGGTGGTGTGTTGAAATGTGTGTGTGCTGGTCATACCGGTGGTGTGTTGAAATGTGTGTGTGCTGGTCATACCGGTGGTGTGTTGAAATGTGTGTGTGCTGGTCATACCGGTGGTGTGTTAAATGTGTGTGTGCTGGTCATACCGGTGGTGTGTTGAAATGTGTGTGTGCTGGTCATACCGGTGGTGTGTTGACATGTGTGTGTGCTTGTCATACCGGTGGTGTGTTGAAATGTGTGTGTGCTGGTCATACCGGCGGGGTGTTGACATGTGTGTGTGCTGGTCATACCGGCGGTGTGTTGAAATGTGTGTGTGCTGGTCATACCGGCGGTGTGTTGTTAGCGAAGGTCTTCAGGTCTCTCAGGTTGGTGTTGATCAGTCTTCGGGTGCTCTTCACCTGAGCACTGACGTTGTGGTTGGCAGCATAGGCTATCAGAACCCCCACACTGAAACACGCACGCACGCACATACACACACACGCATGATGAAATTGAAACTGTGTGGGTTGAATTAATTTTCAAAAATGCTAAATCAGTATTAGTGGGCACCGTCTATAGACCCCCTGGTCAGAATGAGTTCTATGATATACTTGAGGGGTGCTTAGCTGGGGAGGAATGTGTAGAGAAGATCCTGATTGGCGACTACAATACGGATATGCGTCGTAAGGAAGCTCCTGTGTTCAAGTCATTTAGTCGGTTTTGTGATCTGCATGGTGTCAGTCAGCTAATTACCCAACCCACAAGAGTGTGTGATTCTACTCAAACTGTCATTGATCTCATTCTGACCTCGGACAAATCCAGAATCTCAAAGAAAGGGGTTATTGTATGTGGGCTCAGTGATCATTTTATGATTTTCTGTACCCGCAAAATACAAAAACTAAAGTTTGACTGTCACAAAACAGTCATATCTAGGGACCTCAAAACCTACTCTAGTGAGGCCTTTAACCTGGAACTGGAGAATCTGGATTGGTCCGATGTGCTCAGGAGCTCACTAGTCGAAGAAGCATGGCTTGGCTTTAAAACCAAATTTACATCAGTACTAAACATCATGGCTCCTTTGAGAACCGTCAGGGTCAAAACCCGCTCGGAGCCATGGATGAATTCGGACATACTGACTGCAATGAAAGCCAGAGACAACAAATGCTCTGAACTTCTTAAATGCAAGTCCAAACTAGCCAAGTGCAAGCGCTTCGACAGTGATCTCCAAACCAAACTGCACAACCTAAAAGCCCAGTGTAACAAGCTAAGAAACGGTGTAATTGCCATGACCAAATCAGCCAAATGTAACTTTATCAATGATAAAGCCGAGGAAATCAAAAACAATCCTCGGGAGTTATGGAAGTTACTAAACAACCAACTAGGCTGTGGTCGGAAACTAAAAACCAGGTTTACTAACATAAACATCAAATCGAATAACACCCTCATCACTGACAAACTCGATGTAGCCAACCACTTGAACATCTTCTTTACAAACATTGCAACAAAGCTGGTTAGCAAACTGCCCTCCCACTCTGGGCGTTTTGGTGTAGAGCACATCAAAGCCTTCTACAAAAACCTTGGTGTTTGTAAAGATGATTTTAAAATGGCAATGGTAACAACCGAGGAGGTACTTAAAAAACTGAGTGCCCTCCAACCCCACAAGGCCACTGGCCATGACAATATTCCCTCCAAATTTCTCAGAGACTCAGCCTTTTCCATAGCTCCAGTCATCACCCACATAGTTAACCTCTCCATCAAACAGGGACAGGTCCCCCAAGATTTTAAACTGGCCAAAGTAACCCCCTTGTACAAAAAAGGGAGTAAATTAGAACCCGGCAACTACCGCCCTATTTCTATTCTAAGCTCCATCTCGAAAGTGATGGAAAAAATAGTCTATGAACAGGTTGAAAAGTATCTTGCCACTAATAAATTGCTGTACGAGTTCCAATCTGGCTTCAGAACATCCCACTCCACTGACACATGCCTCCTCTATTTGAGCGATCACATCAAACACGAGGTGGATGCTGGAAAATACTGCGGCATGGTCATGCTGGACCTCCAAAAGGCTTTTGACACCGTGAACCACTCCATACTGGTTAACAAGCTTAAAGCTATTGGTTTTGATAGCACATCAGTGAGCTGGATGCAATCCTACCTGGAGGGGAGAGAACAGATGGTGGAGGTGAACGGAACACTGTCCCCTCCCCTCCCAGTGAGCTGTGGTGTCCCACAAGGAAGCATACTAGGGCCTTTACTGTTCCTAATTTATGTTAACGACATGACTTCAGCTTGTGACTGCAACTTGTTCCTGTTCGCAGATGACTCAGCACTGCTGGTCTCGGACAGGAACAAACTGCAGGTTGAAAAGACCCTCAGCTCTGAACTCGGTAGAATCTGCACCTGGCTCGCTGATAACAAACTATCCTTACACCTGGGAAAAACTGAATCCATCCTCTTCGGATCAAATAGTAAACTCAGCAAGGCAGATGGCTTCTTGGTTAGAGTGGGTGACAATATTATCACACGAAAAGATCAAATTACCTACCTAGGTTCCATCCTGGAGGCTGATCTTTCCGGTGATAAAATGGCCACCAACGTAATCAAAAAAGTCAATTAAAGAACAAGATTCCTTTACAGGATCTCCTCACTGGTCAGCAAAAACACCTTGAAGACCTTAACAGGAGCCCTCGTACAAGGTTTCTTTGACTATGCATCCACCTCTTGGTACCACAGCACCTCAAAGGCCCTTAAAACAAGGCTCCAGACCTCCCAAAACAAACTGGTCAGGCTCCTACTTGGCCTCACCCCCCGAACCCACCTCACCCCTGCCCACTTTGACAGGCTGGGATGGCTTAGGGTCGTCGACAGAGTACAGCATCTTGCAATGGGTCTGGTCCACAAGATTCGATACACCACCAAGATACCCATGTACCTGTCTAAATACTTCCTTAATGTAAACGAAGTCCACACCCACAACACCAGAGGGAGTGCAACAAACCATGTACAACCCAGATTCGGCACAAACAAGGGACTAAATTCTTTTCGCTCCTATGCCACCAAAATGTGGAACGCCCTACCAACAGTCATTAAGACATGTGAATCCCTTGACTCCTTCAAAACCGCTCTCAAAGGGCACCTACGGATGGCTGCAATTCGAAACTGGCCTCTGTAAAATCTGAATCCCCCCCACCCCATTTCCCTCACTGTATATTGTATATTTTCCCAGTGCTTGTATATTTTCCCTTTTTTGCTTCCCATATGATGAATTCCTGTTCTGTTCTTTAGCTACATTGAAATGTCTATTTGGATGTCTCTAAATGGTTGTATGTCTTTAAATGTTTTGATGAATTGAACAATGTGGACCCTGTTGTAAACAAGTGTAATGCTTAATTGGGTCGTCCACTCACAGTTGACAGTCTTTGTATTGAGTTTGTGCTTAAAATGTACTGTAAATTCTACAAACTGTTAATAAATATTTCAATCAATCAATCAAAAACGCGCACACAGTCACACACACGGTTAGTAAGGTAGACAGATGCGATAACCAATGCTGACCAGCAGAGGGCAGTATTCCTCTAAAAAGATCGTTTATCTCTAGAAGAAAAGTCTCTTATGTGACTTCTGTGTGGTTTTGACTCCCTCTTCTGTCTTTCTCCATCCATCCATCATTCATCCATCCATCCATCCAACCATCCATCCATCCACCCATCCATCCATCCATCCATTCAACCATCCATCCATCCATTGTCCACCACAAATGATCATTTAGCTTTGATTCTGATATGAGAGATTGATGAGAGATGTAATGTATTCAATCACAAACAAATGCCTATCCTCTAATAAGGAAGAAAGCTAAAGAATCATTTAAAAATAATTGTGTAACACAAGAGTGAACTCTAATTCCACTGGTTTACCTAGTACAGTATGCCTGTCACAAGGAGATTCCCGTTTAATACCCAATACATACAATCACATCACCTACGCCCCCTTTAATCACTTATGACACCAGCTGCAGTTAGAAAATGGATCAATGTTTAATTGTTTTCACCAAATGAAGGCTTAATATTGATGATTATGAATAATGGATATTGTCACATTTTAGTCGTGGCTGGCAGCACAGATCTATGGCCAATTCAAAGGATGTTCTGAATAACAGCTGACGGGCATCTAGAGGCGACGGTTTGACTGGACGCTCAGCCTTCCACTGATAATAACAACACTGGCTTTCATGTCCACAATAGAGCTACTATATCACTGTTTCACTGCTCTGGGAACAGCCCTGATACAGAGAGAGAGAGAGAGAGAGAGAGAACCTGATAGGAGAGCGAGAGAGGTGAACAGCTGCTGAGGTTGAAAGAATACAACCGGACCAGACAAACATCATCATCATCATCAACATTTCATCACATTTTGTGTGTGTGAGTGTATGTGCTTGTGCGCATGCATGCGTCTTTCGTCTTTCTGGTCATGCACATTTGTACACTTTTTCATTGGCGTGCACGCTTGCACATGTGCGCACGTACCGGTACATGTGCGGCTTTGTGTGTGTGTGTGTGTGTGTGTGTGATGGGACAGCCCTCGTGCACACAGAGGGTTCTCTCAGTGCCAGCCAACAGTATCAATAACAGCTAACCGCTCAGCACTGCACTGTACACAGCGCTCATTCCCTTCTGCCTCTCTGAGTCTCTATCACAACACACTGCACTGCCAGCTCCGCTGGTGCAGCGGTGAAGTAGCTGCCCACCAGGTTGTGGGTTCGAATCCACCGTGGTGCGTTTGTCGAGCGTCCGTACGAACACAATTGGCTCCGTGTTGTTCAGGGGGAGGGAACATTTGGTTCCGTTTTGTATACGAGGTACTCTCCGCCAAAGTGGCCGATTGGAAAGGCGAGAAATAACAAAATAAAACAGAGTACAGTACGTGACTGACCATGGATGTACTGTATAAAGCGTAAAATATGGACCTGTAAGGGTAGATTTGTAAACATTTACAGGGCAGTTCCAGACTCCCTTGTCGCTATGACATTTCTCACCAAAGTGCCCTTGAGCAAGACTACTGAACCCTTATGGCAGATTTATACATTTATCCCGGGCTCCCCCAGAGTTACTGTCAAAGTGCCCTTGGGCAAGACTCTGAACCCATAATTGCTCCTGATGAGCAGGTTGGTGGCTTGCTTGTTTTCCTCCGGCATCGTTGTGTGAATAATTGGGAGAATGCAATGCACAATCTATGTCTGAAACAAAATACATACATACATGGATGACTTACGTGATGAAGACGGAGGTGGCAACCAGCGAGGCGGTGTAGAAGCCGCGCTGGCAGTCAGCGTTCTTCCTCTGCCTCTGGTGCATCTCGCCGCCGCAGTTGTCGCAGCAGCGGCACAGACAGAAGCACGTGGCGACGATGGGCACGAGCAGCAGGAACAGCACGCCCACCGTCCCACACACGATGAAGCCCGCCTCGTAGTACACGGCCTGTCACAGGGGGGGGAGGGGGAGGGGGAGGGGCGGGTAGGAGGGGGAGGGGGGGGGGCGTTCAGTGTTGTTTAGGACAGTGGTTCCCAAACTTTTCAGCCCGTGTGACCCAAAACAGAAATTTGATATTCGCCCGCCGGCCGGGACACAAACTAGTGAAAATAGCAGATCTACAAGCTGACAACGTGTCGCTTTGCGCCACGTTGTGAGCTGGTAGATCACAACGATATTTGTTCTAATTTATGGATATATATTTTTTCTTTCATGACATTACTGAAAAAAAGAATTTTATTTTGTTATTAATTCATGAAAAGTTTTGCTTTTCTGGTAATGTATTTTTCAAAATATAATAAGGCCTTTCCTCGGTGCTGTCCTTTTGGACCCTTCTGTGCTTTGACTGTATCCTGTACTGTTTGCATTATATTGTGGAGTAAAATTATCAATCAATCAATCAATCACTAACTAGATGTTTAGCCACTAGATGTTGACCCTTTACCGCACCCGACCTGTGTTTCATAAGGTTTGTTATTTCCCTGGCTAGGTCTATAGTCTATACAATGATCTTGTCAGTCAGCAAGCGACAGTTGTACTATGGAGAATAAAAGAGGCCTCGTGATGTACAGTATTTAGACAATATGTGACACAGATGCTATGATGATGTTACAGTACTGTTTACCATGATATGACACAGATGCTATGATGATGTTACAGTACTGTTTACCATGATATGAATGAATGATGTGGAGGTGTTTTACCTGCAGTAACAGCACCACGTTCTCCGGCTGTATGCACAGGAACACACACACACACACACACACACACACACACACACACACACACACACACACACACACGCACACGCGCACGCACACGCGCACGCGCACACGCACATGCACACGCACACACACACACACACACACACACACACACACACACACACACACACACACACACAGCGTGGAGAGACAGAGGCAATTATAACAAGGTCAGTGTCTCAGGAGATTAAGAGTTGGTAGCAAACAGGAGGCTCTATTATACAGTATAGCAGTGGTTCTTAAAGTGGGGTCCGGGGACCCCCAGGAGACCTTGAGGAGGGGGTTCCAGGGGGTCCCTATAGCCAGATGAGTAAAGCATCAGCTTTAACACTTCAAACCTATATACATCAGCTATTTGAAAATAGCCGATCTACAAGCGACGCGTGGCACGTTGTGAGCATGCAGTTCTGGTATTTTCCAGACAATCTTTTAACTTCTTGAAAAATGTGGAATATTTTTTTTTACATTTTATAAATACGCAAAATCTCTGTCCGTATGTGTATGTTCATGTATGTCGAGAACCGACTTCAAAGTCGCCGCTCATCTCACAGACGACCCGAGGGAGTGCCGTGCGAGCTGGGCATTCCCATATATGAGAGACCGTGCACGCTGGGCATTCCCATATATGAGACCGTGCGCGCTGGGCATTCCCATATACAGTACGAGACCGTGCGCGCTGGGCATTCCCATATATGAGACCGTGCGCGCTGGGCATTCCCATATATGAGACCGTGCGCGCTGGGCATTCCCATATATGAGAACAACCTCAACCTGCGAGGATCAGAGGGATGGAGTGCCCGGCAATGGCGGCATGGAGTCGGTCGGATAAGCAGTGAAAGATGGCATCAAATAGGATCACGAAAGTCAATCAAAGAACACGATCTTTCGGCAGGTTCTCCTAGTTTATCAACAACTCTGCCTCTGAGCTCTTGATGAGTGGCTTGATGAGTGGCTTGTTTCCACAATGGAAACAAGCCCTCAGGGCTTCTTGTGGTATCCTTTTAGCATTACTGTATAACTGTACATCTGTACTTTTTGCAAACTGTTAATAAAGTATTCAATCAATGAATCATGCCCATAGAGTCCCAGTTGTCGTAATATCTCATCTCATGTACTATGTTTATGATTTTGTGGAAAAAGCTAAATAGACCCTTTGGTTGTACCGTTTGTAGAAAAGCTTGTAAATAAGCAAAGAGACCATTTGGTTGTACCGTTTGTGACCCACACAGAAGAAAACCCTTTACATGTACTTTTTGTGATAAAAGCACTCAAACTTTCTTTCTTTTTCCTGGTTGACCTCCTTACTATACGCCCCGAAACCAACCCTTTCCTCTTCCCTTTCTTTCCTCTTCCCTTTCTGTCTCTTTCTTGGAAAAAATGTCACGATGGGATCATGGGAACTACCGTATGCACAACAACGAATTACACCCACTTTCGTACCTGTAAAAATGTGATGTGACAATAAAGCTGATTCCGATTCTTATATATACTGATGACCTCACCTCAGGTAACTCCATAATATATGAGCATAAAAGGGACACAGGCAGACAGATGGACACATATATGGAGATCTCCATATATACAGTATGGACAAAAAAGGTCAGGAGGTAGAGCAGGTTGTCCAATGATCCCTGGGGTCAGCGGTTCGACTCCCAGCTCCTCCTGTCAAAGTGTCCTTGGGCAAGACACTGAACCCCACATTGCCTCCAATGAGTTGGTCGGTGCTAGCTCGCCACCATTGGTGTGTGAAAGTGGGAAGTGAGGACGCTGGCGTCGACTGTTCACCGCTTCACCTCCCAATGTATGAACGAATGAACCATTGTAAGCGCTTTGAGTAGGCACGTAGTGCTTAGAAAAGCGCTATAAAAATGCAATTCATTATGCCCATTATGTGGACATTTCTGTGTGCGTTCATTTAGACAGCGTACTGAGCAATACAAAGTAATACATGAGTGCCCCCCCCCCCCCCCCCCCCCCGGTGTGCATATCCGAACCCTCTGTATCTGTCTGTCTGTACAGACGGGTATTTCATAACTGGGTGGGGCAGGCATTTTCAACTTGCATCGTTCCCCCTTGAAGACCCCGGCATAGGGGTTCCCGAACCCCACTTTGAGAACCAGTGGTATACATGTCATACACACTGCTTCATAGTTCAACCAGTGTGTATATGACCTTCATAGTTACTGATGGATTGAGTAAATTAACCACAATGGAAACAAGCCCCCCTGGGGCTTTTTTGTGTTATTCTTTTAGCATAACCGTCCTTTTCACTGTACTTGTACTTGCATCAAACTTTTTAATAAAGTATTCAATCAATCAATTAATCAATCAATCAATCAATCAATCAAAGTTGAGATGACACCTACCTTCCTCCATTCTTCTAGTTTGAGTCCCCCCATGTTCTGTTGTACCACTTTGACCATCAGATCTGGGGGGAAAAGAGGGGGAGAAATTGATTTCTTTCCCATATTACTGTATTAAGGATGACATCATTTTAAGACAATTATGCAGCTCATACTGTATATGAAAGTATCACATAGTTTCATATGGTTAAATAATATATTTCTTGTATTATTATTCTGTTAAAATGGAACATAACATACAATATTCACAGTTCTAGTAAAGCAGGGTACATTTATATAGCGCCTTTATCCAAGGCGCTTTACATAGATTGTGCATCAATTCACCCATTCACACACACATTCATACACCGATGGCGGCGGAAACCAAGGCACCAACCAGCACATCGGGGTTCAGTGTCTTGCTCAAGGACACTTCGACACTAACTCTGGGGGAGCCCACAGGGTTCGAACTGGCAACCTTGTGGTTACTATCCAGCCACTCTACCCCTGAGCCACTGCCGCCCATAGATGGATAGATCGATAGATAGATACTACCAGTAAAACAGATTGGTTGTGTCTCAGGCAATCACAGTCTAAGCTGACCTTTCCGTCCCCTCTGACCTATGGGACACCTTCTGCTGTCGGCACTTGTGTGCCGCAAGGCAGAGAGAGAGAGAGAGAGAGAGAGAGAGAGAGGGAGTGTTGAAGCATGTTTATGTTACTGCATTGCCAATTCTCACCTCAAATGTTTTCAGATACATATTTTAGTGCACTGTTTAAGTTTGAAACAAGAGCGTTTGTAGTGCACCGTCCAGACGTCTTCGGAACAGAGCAAGGGAGGAACATGGAGCTATTACACAGGTGAATGAAATCATGATGTAATCACACTTCATTTTAGCTGGCCATTAAGGAAAGCCGGAAAGGTTCATATCGGTCAGACAAGCTTAACTCAACCTGTAGTCTGACTCACTGATCCTGATCCACACACACATGTCGCACACGCACGCACGCACGCACGCACGCACGCACGCACGCACGCACACACACGCACGCACACACACACACACACACACACACACACACACACAGTCGCACGCAGTCGCACGCACACATGCATGCACGCAAACACAATGGTTTAGAGATATGTTAAGTGATTTTCTTTGGTTAAAATAAGTGTTAAATAGCTCTATATTGTGATAGTACTCATTGCTATAGAGTGTTTGTTCAGTAACAGGAGTTTGTACAGTATGTCTCTCAAGCTTTTTATTAAACATAAAAGGCATTTTCAGGTCAGGTATCCTGAATTTATCCAATCAGGATGGAGAACAGGATGGAGAACACAGACAAAATTGGAACAGGAACATAAAAAGGAAGCTGATAAATGGTTACTCTCTCCTGCTCTCCTGCTCGGCTGAGACGTTGTCAGCTACCTGAATATGTATTTTCTGTTCATCAAAGAGCTGGAGAGAACAGTCTATAGCAATGATTACTATCAGAATATAATGCTTTAACAAAAACCTTTTTGTTTTAACCAAAAAAGTATAACTTACACTACCTCTGATGGTGTGTTCCTGTTAGTTGTTTTTACTAAACTAATCGAAATATATATTTTGTGTGGTTTAAGCTTAGGATATAGCCTAGTGTGCACACTAAACAATTATAAAGAAGAATTAGCCTCTGACATTTGGCTCAAAGCAAAACGTAGAATCAATAAGCAGATCAAAGTCCAGAGCCCGGTCACATCACCCATGGAAACATCTAGGTTTCTTTTTTTTTAAGATATTCTTTTATTGATTTTTGAAGGGACAGACAGTAGGCTGACAGGAAACGGGAGAGAGATGGGGGGATGACATGCAGTAAAGGCCGTGTCGGGTCCGGGAGTCGAACCCGCGGCACACTGCGACTGGATTACCAGTCCGGTGCCCAGACCGTTACGCTACGGCCTGGGCCAACATCTAGGTTTCTAGCAGATCTGTGTGAGCTCTGTTGAGAACATATAGGATTCCCAATGAGATGGGTAGATAGTACCAATTCGGTTAAAAAACAAAACAAGAAACAAGTTGGTGCCTGTCTTAACGGATTGCCTCAATCCTTTTGAAAAGGAGCAAAGTAGGAAACCAGTGATTTTGCTTAAAGGGTGAAGACAAGGTATAGAATGGTTTACCATTGAGTGTCATTCTGAGCGGCCACCCATTTTGGTGTTGGCATCATGTTATGCTTTAGCTATTGAAAAATATCAGATCTACAAGCTCATATCGCGCCACCGAGTGGCGCGATACGAGCTTGTAGGTCTGCTATTTTTGAAAAATCGAAGAGCGACTGACATTTCTAGAA
>NC_139702.1:9032984-9243705 GCF_964188405.1 Protomyctophum parallelum
CCAGATTTGTGCCATGTTTGTGCCAATGTTTCGCTTCTTTAAAAAGGATTTGTTTGAAAATAGCAGATGTCTAAACCTATGCATTGGCTATTTAAAAATAACAGATCTAGTACAAGCTGATAAAAAAAACAACGTGTCGCATCACACCGAGCTTGTAGATCTGTTATTTTTAAATAGCCAATGCGGTAGGCTTAGAGTGCTCATGTGGTCTAAAAGGCTTGTTTTCATAGACCTGGTTGCTTATTTATTTCTCCTGCAAAACACCGGTAGCTGCTAGATACCTGTAGGTGCAGCAATATCAGAGCAATAACCCTCTTAATGGGGGTAAATATAGGCTATCCCAATCCTCTACCCTGACCTGCTGCTGGGGATTATACTGCAAGGCGTGGCCCACCAGGGCCTTATGCAACCCGACATGACTCTCCCTGCCTTATTACACACCACCACCACCACCACCGCCGCCACCGCACCACACAGAGAAATACAATAACTCTTGTCACTCTCGCTTTGTGTCTTAAGGCCAATGGAGGATACGTTCAGTCAGTGACTCTTCTACCACACAGAGAACAAAACACAATGGAAATAGGAGAACAACGCTGTGACAAGACGGACTGTCATGGATAGCGTTGGCATTTATCCATGTAGGATATTAGGCACAGGGGATGTTTTATAAGGTCCTTACAGTATGTGTGACATAATAAGACAACAATGGCCTGTGAGACATCTACAACAAGCCAAACCTGACATCCGGTCGGGGCTGTATTCACTGAGGACAGACGTTCTCTTTTAACCCACTTCAAACTGGGAAAGCACTTTAGATTTGAGCTATAAAGTAGAAAGCATCATTTTATACTTTGGCTATTCATATCAGATTGTTAAGATTGGTGTAAATCTGATATATATTAATTTTTAACTCAAATCTTTGCTTCTGGGGGTCCCTGGAACACAATATTTTGAGATGGGGTCGTCGGCCACAACATCTTTTTGTGTCCTTGATATATTATTACAACAACTTATTACATGGCCTGGTTGAATGCTTGATTCTCATTGGTCAATCGCAGAATTCAGCGGTGTGTTATTTCTTGATAACAGACCGCTCTGCTCTATAACAGTCCGCTGCATGCCTAATCAAACCCTCGGAGCACCTGGCTGCAGCCGCTTGATTTACTGCTGTTTCCAACATGACAGCCATGTAAACACACACACACACACACACACACACACACACACTAGTGACACACAATGTCATTTACAGCTAAACATTGCTCTCAAAAATGTTTTTGAAAACATTTGAGCGAGAAACCCAAAAATGGATTCTATTTGATCAACTCACTTCCTTGTTTTCCGACAGTGGGCAGACACCGGCCAGCCCGACACTTATGGAGTACTTCCATTACCGCAAGCCTGGACATATCTCGTTTTGTTGTGTTTCGGGTCAATTTATTAATTTATGTATTAAAACAGGATAAGTGCCAGGGACGTAATCCCGTAACCCCGACGTCTTTGCACTGAGTGCCAAAGACGTCAAGACGTAATACAAAAAAAAAAAATACAATTTCTTTTTTTTTTAATTCTTTTTTTTATAATGGGAGAATTGGCACTCAGAGCCTAAACCTGTGACCACTGAAGGAGTTTGGAGGAGTAGCTTATACAGTATATATTGTTTATAAATCAGCCTGTCAGTGATATAATTATCTATACACAATGACCACTAAAGCCATACATTATCCCTTACATACATTTTTAGAATCGGCCTCAGGACTTCTTCGTATTTTATTTTTAAACAAGCCACTTGAGTTAAAGTCCAGTCAATCCTGTCCAGGTGCTTTAATAAGGATGTACCGAGTTATGTGTGATATGAGGATACATGCTGTAAACATGCCTAATTATGTACACAGCATTGCATAACAGTGTAAATCCTATTTTCTAGTATTACGAGCCGAGGATAGACATCTGTAGACACGTCTTTGTGTACAGACAGAGATACAGTATGTATATTCCTGTTTACTACTGTGGAGGATTTTCTGGTACTGCAACGTCTATTTCTCGCTTCAAATGTTTTAACCCATTCTGACCGGGCACCCATTTTGGTGTTAGCATCATGTTATGCTTTAGCTATTGAAAAATAGCAGATCTACAAGCTCATATCGCGCCACCGAGTGGCGCGCTACGAGCTTGTAGGTCTGCTATTTTTGAAAAAAATCGAAGAACGACTGACATTTTTTAGAATCTGATCTCAGGTCAGAATGGGTTAATCAGACCAGTGTGTGTCCAGTGGAAACCTCGTATGAATCTGATCTCAGGTCAGAATGGGTTCAAAAACATCTATGAGAGCAATGTTTAGCTGTAAATGACATTGTATGCGTGTTTACATGGCCCAAGACCACCTGGCGCAGAACTGTGACACAGGAGCTGGAACAGATGAACCTGTCCTGGGGAGAGGCGCACCATGCTGCCAGGGATCGGATGCAATGGAGAGCGCTCATTGAAGCCTTTATATGTCCCATAGGACATATAAGTTACAGCCATGTAAGTTACATGGCTGACATGTTGGATACAGCAGTAAATCAAGCAGCGCAGGCTCCACAGCAGGTGTTCTGAGGCTTTGATTAGGCAGCGGTCTGTTATCATCATAGTATAATTAACCGAATGTCTGTGTGTCCGTGTGTCTGTCTGTCAGAAACATTGCCGTAACTCCTTACTGCCTGCACCAATCACTCCCACTTTTCACACAGGCATTGGCCATATGAATATGGAGGGCGATTTGACACATTAATGATTATTAATTAATGTATTAGTCAATTACAAACGCACCCAGGCGCAGTACCCTTCACGGCCACAATGGGGGGGGGGGGCAAATATCTCACAACGGGTAAGGACTAGTAGAAATAACACACCAATCAGAATCAAGCATTCAACCAAGCCGTGTAATAATACATTATAATTAGAGATGTCCCGATACTGTATCGGTATCGGTAAAATCGGATCGGCCCTTATTTGTCATATCGGGTCATATCGGTATCGGTGAATATGCCAGTCTGACCACCGATCTGACACAGGGGTAAGGGGTTGACACTATGGCAGGTAAATAAAATGTTGGGGCATGTGGAGTTTGCTTTAGAGTTCCCCAAACTGCAAGTGCACATTTGAGTGAGGAGTCTGCTATAAACACAACACGAGATATATAGCTAGATAGCTATAAACACAACACGAGATATATAGCTAGATAGCTATAAACACAACACGAGATATATAGCTAGATAGCTATAAACACAACACGAGATATATAGCTAGATAGCTATAAACACAACACGAGATCACGACACTGGTAACGGTATCGGCCAACAGAGAAATCGAGGTATCGGGATCGGATCGGAAGCGAAGAAAATCGGGACATCCCTAATTATAATGTAGCTATAATGTGTTATAACTTTATAATAGTTGCAAAAAGCCTTCATAATGCCTTATGATGTTGCGTCAACAATCATGAGGCATTATACTTTTACCTATAATTCTTCATATGTAGGAGCAGTAACAAAAAGTGTAAAATGAGCGAGGCCTATCATGGAGAGTAGCTTCATAATCTAAGGATTTATTATTTCTTTATTGTGTTATTGTATTATGTTATAGACCGGGGGTTCTCAACATTTTTGGCTGGGGACCCCCGGAAATGTCTCGCGACCCCACCCCCAATACAAATTGACCGCTACAATAACCTTAATAATAGAGAAAATACATATATACATGTATACTGAAACCAGATAAGGAACGTTTATGCATGCACTATGTGTACCTCGTTCCGGCAGTGCCGAATATTAGCTGCTCACTGTCAGACAGACAACAAGACACACAGACAGACGGAGGAGGGACACACATGGGTGAAAACAATATCTCCCCATGGCCCAGGCCATTCATGTCTGGCGAAGATAAATATGAGAACAAAGACAAGCCGAGTTCAAAAGGTGAAGGCTCCAGTCCAGGTGATTAAGAGGTAATCTGCGTCCCCAGCTCTCGCATCCAAACGAGGGGTAATTACAGTAGGCGCTCACGAAGTTAAGACAAACTCATAGATAGATAAATATGAGCAGACATGTGCAGTACCGTATAAGAGTATAAAAGGTAGGTGGCTAGTGCACATCCAGTTCTTGTCTGGTGCTGGACTAAGGTAAGTACAGTGAAGAGAGGAGAGTCCGCACACAGATTTGCTCCAAGGTGTTTGCTTTTTATTCAAAACACCATAATTAATACACAACGTTTCGGCCGTGAACGGCCTTCATCAGGTGATAATCGGCAGTATATGTGACAACTTCCTTTTAAACCCAGTCGTCACATCACGTGACTGATGACGACTGCATGGGCAGGTGATTCACTAACGCCAATAAGTGACATGACAAAAAATATAACAATATATATGAACATGAATGACCACCACAGCAAGTAAGATTACAATAAGACAACAGTTTCAATAAAACTTAACTTATAAAATATTTAAAAAATGTATTTAAAAAATACTAAAACAGTCTGTAACAAGCAAAAATACCAGCAAGTTTTATTGAAACTGTTGTCTTATTGTAATCTTACTTGCTGTGGTGGTCATTCATGTTCATATATATTGTTATATTTTTTGTCATGTCACTTATTGGTGTTAGTGAATCACCTGCCCATGCAGTCGTCATCAGTCACGTGATGTGACGACTGGGTTTAAAAGGAAGTTGTCACATATACTGCCGATTATCACCTGATGAAGGCCGTTCACGGCCGAAACGTTGTGTATTAATTATGGTGTTTTGAATAAAAACAAACACCTTGGAGCAAATCTGTGTGCGGACTCTCCTCTCTTCACAGTACCGTATAAGAATCAGCAGTCAGCACATGTTCAGCACATGTTCAGCACATGCGTGACGCGTCGCATCCCGACTCATAGTGAGCTTGTAGAGCGGCGATTTTTAAATGGCCGAAATGCATATTGGTGGTTATTAATGGTATGTTTTGTAATAATATTCTAAATCTACAAAGTAACTATAGTAACTATAACATTTTCAAATAAATGTAGGGGAGTAAAAGTACAATATTTGCCTCTGAGATGTAGTGGAGTAGAAGTAAAGGAAGTATTGGAAATTGGAAATACATCAAAATTGCAAATACCTCAAAATTGTACTTAAGTACAGTGCATGTACCTATAAATCAATGTAGTAATGTGGGTACCGTTCAAAACATAACCACATACTGTACTGTACCATTCATTATGTAGAGTCGACCAATGCAATGGTTCCCAAACTGGGAACCCTAGCTCTGGTCCATAGCTCTAATGCGTTTCATTTAGAGAACCCTAGCTCTGGTCCATAGCTCTAATGCGTTTCATTTAGAGAGCTGTTACTCTCAACTTCCGCCGCTCGCATGAATGCAGAACAGCCTCTCCTCTTTAGCGTAAATAAAAATAACGTTTTTGCTACTCACCAAAACAAAGGCGGGCCGTGTCATTAGAAAGCTATACTTTCCTTAGTGGACGCACTCTGAGCCCCCCACCACACGTATAAACTGTACTTTTTGGCCAGAAAGGGATTTTTGTTTCACCAGAGGACAAATATTCTCTATGGGGCAATTCTCTGGGCAATATCGGTAGAAGGCGCAGTGGAGTAACTAAAAGTATTTTTTTTCCCGGTGGAAACTAAATCCCCTTTTGGCCAAAAAGTACAGTTTATACGTGTGGTGGGGGGCTCAGAGTGCGTCCGCTAAGGAAAGTAGGCTTTCTAATGACACCTAGTAGCACCAAGTTGAGAGTAAGTTGAGAGTAACATAGCTCTAAATGAAACGCATTAGAGCTATGGACCAGAGCTAGGGTCCCCCCAGATGAATAGCTTAATGTGCAACATTGTTTTCTCACTCAACAGTAAACAAATCATAACATGCAGTATAAATGGATACGGGGATTCTGCACATTTCTAAAGTGACAATTTTAAGGACCTTTAAGACCTTTTTCATACCAATTTAAAAATAGAATGACCATTACGTCAAAAGTAACCAACAAACTACCATAAATAAATTATAACTTTGACCAAACTGTCAAATATTACCTAAGAAAGAGAACAAAATTGTGAAAATAGACGATTGAGTGTTAATATTCTTATTAAGTGTTATAATCAAACCTATAACGCCTCATCACTAATGTAAATAATGTACAATACATCATAGGGTATTAAGACAACTCACAAAGTATTGTATTGTGTACATATAATATGTTATTAAAGTATATCGCCTTCAAGGAAGGTATTATCAAAATACTACTCATTATTGTGTGCTGTCCAGGTTAAGCGTTATACAATCTTTAGAGAAGAATTGTCCCAAAAGGGTCTCATAATCTTCCACGGTCTCACCTAACATCTATTGTGAATGTGATCTTCCCTTGAGGCAGACACGTCACACTTTCTTCCTGAAGAACAGCTCGTACAGTATATTTAACAGTAGAACACATCATAGCCTACTGGCAGTATTACATTATGACCCATTTTCAGCGTGTTCCTGTTTGGGCAATTCCGTGTGGGGGCTAGCATGGCCATTTCAAAATGTCTTTTTTAAAGTGTCTTTGTTTCTAGATCAGTGGTTCTCAATATTTCATGTCAAGGACCCCCAAAAATATATGAAATTGGCCGCTGACCCCGAAGCAAAGATTTGAGTTAAAAACGTTCGCTCTGAAAGAGTATATTCAAAGCTTTGCTCTACATGTTCACGATTTTTCAAAAATAGCAGACCTACGAGCTCGTAGCGCGCCACTCGGTGGCGCGCTATAAGCTTGTAGATCTGCCATTTTTCAATAAATAAATTATAACATAATGTTTAAAACACCAAAAGGGGTTCCGCCCCAAAATGGGTTAGCACAACTACAACTATACAACCTTTACAGATACATCTGCCCTATATACAATAATGGCTGAGGGAACGCTAGGAAGGAAGTACAGGAGACAATGATGACATAATGAACAGTTGTGCTTTCCTTGCTTCTTGACACTTGAGTAGGCTATAAGCAGAATCTATTGAAATGAATACCGGTACATAGAAGAAAACAAGGTTCTATTCAAGGTTAAACATGACGTCGTTTTGACCCTTGAGGCACCGTACCTCCAACACGGTTAAAACACCGGCGTTCTACGCATTGTATATTACAATAATCAGTCATATCAGTATATAGTCCTGATCATTTAATTGATGAGCTGTCTAGACAGCAAACACCTCTGCCTTCAAGAGTTTCAGATGATGACTCAGAAGACGCTGTTCTTGTAAGCCAGGTTACAGATTGGAGGGGAGGAAGAGTGACATATAGCTTATACCTCAGACCCATGGGTCCAGAGATGAAGAGTGACATATACAGTAGCTTATAGCTCAGACCCATGGGTCCAGAAATGAAGAGTGACATAATATACAGTAGCTTATACCTCAGACCCATGGGTCCAGAGATGAAGAGTGACATATACAGTAGCTTATACCTCAGACCCATGGGTCCAGAGAAGAAGAGTGACATATACAGTAGCTTATACCTCAGACCCATGGGTCCAGAGATGAAGAGTGACATATACAGTAGCTTATACCTCAGACCCATGGGTCCAGAGAAGAAGAGTGACATATACAGTAGCTTATAGCTCAGACCCATGGTTCCAGAGATGAAGAGTGACATGTACAGTAGCTTATACCTCAGACCCATGGGTCCAGAAATGAAGAGTGACATGTACAGTAGCTTATACCTCAGACCCATGGGTCCAGAAATGAAGAGTGACATATACAGTAGCTTATACCTCAGACCCATGGGTCCAGAAATGAAGAGTGACATGTACAGTAGCTTATACCTCAGACCCATGGGTCCAGAAATGAAGAGTGACATTTACAGTAGCTTATAGCTCAGACCCATGGGTCCAGAGAAGATGAGGCAGCTTCAGGATGATCTATTTCTGAGATTATATCATTTAACCCATTCTGACCTGAGATCAGATTCATACGAGGTTTCCGCCGGACACACACTGGTCTGACGAACCCATTCTGACCTGAGATCAGATTCTAAAAATGTCAGTCGTTCTTCGATTTTTTTCAAAAATAGCAGACCTACAAGCTCGTATCGCGCCACTCGGTGGCGCGATATGAGCTTGTAGATCTGCTATTTTTCAATAGCTAAAGCATAACATGATGCCAACACCAAAATGGGTGCCCAGTCAGAATGGGTTAAACAATAAAGCTTTTGCAGTTGCACACCTGGGGGTTTGCACACCTGAGCAGGTGTGTACTGTATGTAAGAGAAGACCCTGCATTGACAACAATAAAAAAACAAAGAACTCAACACTGTCTTCTTCACTTATACTGTATAACCACTGACAGCCAAAGGCCAAGCTGTCTGGAACAGGGCTTCTATGCGTATCTTGTATACTGTATGTGCCCATGTACTGTATCTACAGTAGCTCTAAACAATTAACACTTTTACACGAAATATCCGAAACTATGGAAGACGCTTCTGAATATATCTCTAGTTTAGAAAATAGCCTATCGAAAGCCTGCGCTGCACTCAGAGCTTGTAGATCGGATATCTTCGCTGCACATTATACATTGCTTCCATTAGAAGACATTCTATGGAATCCAAATGACTGAAATCAGTCTTAGTGGCGACTGAGAACTTGAATCCAGGAGTACACATCACATACACTAGAGTAAACCAATCACAGCTCACACCACTACTTACAGTACATGAAATGAAATGAAGATCAGGACATTTTGGTTTGGTGTGCTAAAGGTCAGGGGAGTCATGCATATTGAGGGCAGGCTTCCGTGTCGGTGCCAAGGAAGGGAGGTGAGTCACGTGACTGGACGCCGCCATGACGCTCATGTCCATATAACTCTATGGGCGCACTTCCGCCCTCGGTTCGATAAAGGTCGCTCCAATGAAATTGCAGCGGGGAATGAGGCGTCTACCTTTCTATGCCTATGCTCGCAGTAGCCAGACGTTTAGAAAGATATCTGACATCTGCCTCAAAACTAAAAACCCCTTTTGGTGTTAAGCATTATGTGTTATACTTTAACTATTGAAAAATAGCAAATCTACAAGCTCATTGCACGTGCTACGAGCTTGTAGATCTGCCATTTTTGAAAAATCGTGAAAATGTGACGCAAATTTCGAATATGTATTCTTTCAGAGCGTCCGTTTTTAACCGAAATATTTGCTTCTGGGGGGGGGGTCCCTGGAACAACATATTTTGAGATGGGGTCGGAGGCCAATTACATATAATCTTTGGGGGTCCTTGACATGAAAATGTTTGAGAACGATAAGAAATAGAAACATAGTAGAATCGTCTCCAGGTCTAAATGGGTTAAGGACCAATCAAAGTCTTCTGTTACATCTCAAGACAATCAGAGGCTTACCTGAGATCCTCTCCGATAAAAACCCAGACATTCTGACTTGTGATTCAGAGCCTCTGTCACTGGAGTATGCTCTATATATGCACACAGAATAACTCTTCCATCTTCCAGCACCCTTCCAAACTTCCTTCACAGGTGTTACTGATGATACCTATAATAACCATTTAGTGTGCATGTGGTTCTCAAACATTTTAATTGCAAGGACCCCCATAACTCTGAGAGCGTACAAATGGAACTAAAATAGACAATTTGGCTATTATAGGATATTATAGTATAGTGTGTTAGTTATTGTGTCAACACGCACAATATAGCAGCATGACTCTGTTTGACCAGAATGGAACAGAGCCTTCATTAGTAATCATCGGTAACACCTGTGATGGAAGTAGGAAGAGTTACTCTGTGTGTATAGACCGATTCACAGAGGGGTGCCCTGGGCGCGGCCATTACTGAGGTGTAATACATGGAGCAGGTGCTCTGTAGACCAGGTGTAGCTAATCAGTGCTGCTGCACTTGGTACACCTCAGTAATGGCCGCACCCAGGAAACCCTCTGTGAATCGGTCTATATATTAGGAGCCTATCGATGATAGTAGACGTGTGACCCTTAGAGTATATATATTTATAGAGAAGGCACCCAGAGGAAATCTTGAGGCGAAATGGACATAGTGGCCGAATGAAGGTATTGCAGCCTGGCCCCAAACACATGAACGCGCTGTCCGTTGACTATCATTGTACACGTTCACGACGGACGACGCTCGTGCGCGTTCAACGGCAGCGCGTTCATGTGTTTGGGGCCACTCACCATTGCAATCCGTCCCAGAATGCACTCTGTTCCTACCAGGAAGGAGGAGTGAATCCGCCTCATGCGCTTTTGAGCAACTCAATGCAAGTGGATGGGAGGAGAACTCGGGTGTCTTCTCTATAGATATATATACTCTATGGTGTGACCCCGTCAGGCCGTTCGACATATCAGGTCAACGGCTACGCAGGTACTCTCTCTGGCAACAGAAAGTATAGCCTGTCAGGTGAAAAGAAGCAGCTTGGACTCCTCATGCATAGAAGGAGGCATGAGGTCAGTCCGTTGCCCCCCCAGGTTGGCAGAGGAACTGTAGCGCCCAGGATTACATTAGATAATTGGCACTGGGTGAAAAGAAAACTGGGTTACAAAATCGTGGGATAAAAAAATGTATTAAAAAAAAAAGAAAGTGACTAAAGTGACTAAAAATGTCTTCTATATCCTGACAGTTTTCTGAAAAAGCTGTCTCTATGTCAGTGGTTCTTCGATTTTTCAAAAATAGCAGACCTACAAGCTCGTAGCGCGCCACTCGGTGGCACGCTATGAGCTTGTAGATCTGCTATTTTTCAATAGCTATAAAGCATAACATAATGCGAACACCAAAAGGGGTTCACGCTCAAAATGGGTTAAAGGGATAGTTCCGAATTTATTAACTTTAAGCTGTATGATTCTGAATTACTTGCCATTAATATAGTGGTTGCAACTGTAATTAATTGATTGCCCGAGTCCCGTGGTGGGAGTTCTGCTCTGGTTTTGGTGAAATATTAAGTAGTTCCGGTCATTTTGTGGGGGACACAGGGGGCCACGCATTAAAAGTAAATGAATTCACAAAACTAGCGTCATTTGTATTGTTGACCTATTTCTACCATATAGTGCAACTTCCGTTAATTTTTGACCCCTCTATCACACGGATCTATCACAATGTCCAACTAAGCCCCAATAATTGTCCCATGTGATAGAGGGGTCAAAGTTGAATGAAAGTTGCGGTAATATTTTACAAATGGTTCAACAATACAAATTATGCTAGTTTTGTGAATTAATTTACTTTATTACATGGCTTGGTTGAATGCTTGATTCTGATTGGTCAATCGCTGAATTCAGCGGTGAGTTATGTGTTGATAATGACCGCTCTTCTGTATAACAGACCTCAGCCTAATCAAACCCTCTGAGTAACAGCTGCGCCCGCTTGATTTACTGCTGCTTCCAACATGACAGCCATGTAAACACACACACAATGTCATTTACAGCTAAACATTGCTCTCAAAATGTTTTTTAAACCATTTGAGCGAGAAATAGACGAAGCAGTAACCGAAAATGGATTCGATTTGATCAACTCACGCAGCCAGCGCGAACTTATGGAATACTTTTTTTTGTTGTGTTTTGGTCAATGTATTCATTTATGTTAGGTAGTCATGTAATAAGCGTGATAATATCTGGCTAGGTGGTTATTGTCGGGATATAATCATGATATTAGACTGGATATTGTCTGTAATTTTAGATATTGTACTATTGTGATATAGCATAAGTGTTCTAAAATCATACTATAATTAACCGAATGTCTGAGTGTCTGTCTGTCAGAAACAGTGCCGTAACTCCTTACTGCCTGCACCAATCACTCCCAATCCCTCCCAGGCACACAGGCATTGACCATATGCATGTGGAGGGCGTAACGAAGCCCTTTTTTCGATTTGACACATTAATGATTATTAATTAATGTAATAGTCAATTACAAACGCACCCAGGCGCAGTACCCTTCACGGCCACAAGGGGGGCCAATATCTCATAACGGGTAAGGACTAATATATATATAAATATCGGATCGGGAAAAATCTGTATAATCAAATGATTGGAATCGGATCGGGAGCCAAAAAAAAAAAAAACGTGATCGGGAACCAACTACAAAGCGAACTACAAAGCAATGCTGGAAACGAGTCTCACTCTCACCCAGTTGGCAGCTATAGCAGCATATGGTTGGCTTGGATTATGGTATTATGTAGTGATGCAGGTGACTGAGAAAGCCCTCGTCTAATCGCTGATCTGCTAATTGATTACCCAGCCTCCTGCCCTAAGACTGCACACCAAAATGGCAGCAATCTTAAACCCCACAATCCTATTGCTGGGCTGCTGCCACACTTGGCTGTCGTATAGGTCCCACCCAACGTGACCACTCACAGCTCCATATGCACACAGACAGACCATCAATGAACCACTAGGTCAGACACACACACACACACACACACACACACACACACACACACACACACACACACACACACACACACACACACACACACACACACACACACACACACACACACACACACACACACACACACACACACACACACACACACACACACACACACACACACACACACACACACACACACAACTCTTCAGCAGGTGAAGAGTTGTTGATGACAACATCAACTGAAACCGTGTGTACAAAATACAGTAGCTATATCCTTACAGGTCCATTGGTTAGAGTTGTAGCCTATACATTCGTTTTCACTCCAACAAACACCACCTGTTGATTCCTAATCAGGTCTCCCTATGGCCTAATTAAGTCTGAGTTATTATACAATATTTGGCTGTTGTTCATATATGCGCCAGCATTGACAGATCTAAAAGATCACAAAGCATTGCAGCACGAGCTGCACGACAGCATTGTGAGCTTGCAGATCTGCTATTTTCGCTGCGCGACACTGGCTCACAGCTAAAAGCTAAATATAAATCAGGTTTAGTCAATCAGCTGGAGGGGTGTTTGGTTAGAATTAAACGCTGTAGCCTTCTAGACTATACTGTATCTTTGTGGCAGGGACGTTGTCAGGATCTGGAGACATTGGGGGATAAGCCCAGATAGATTTTCACGCCAAGTTATTTCAGAGTAAAAATAATATAATATGTGCGACACTGTGAACTACAAACAGGTGTGTACTGTAGTAGGCTGACTTTCACAACAACATCAAATCAAAATAAACAAAAGTTGTGCAATCAGAGTGCTCATTCAACATAGTTATATTTTATGTGCAGGAGCCGTTATAAAATCCCCAAGATTAAATAAGTGCCTTTGATGTTGGTATTGTTTTGATATAAATACATGATTTATTATGTGTATTTGTTCTGGGATGAAACCAAAGACACATTTCTGTCCATGCACAATCATTTAGTATTTTATTTAAGTAGGGGCGCAAATTTAATCAAACAATTTAAATTATTTAATGGGTTATAAAACATCATTTAGGCCTATCAATCCCTATTTTGGACATGCAACCATTATTGTGGCAAACATAAAAAATAAAAATCTAAAATAGTGATTGCAATGCCTTGTGAGCATTTGGTGTTGTGCGGCGAAGTTGATATATAAAAAAAACATTTTAATTTGAAAGAAAACGCTTTTCTCGATTATTCGATTAGTTGAAAAATCAATCGATAGGCAATAATAATCGTTAATAAAATGAGGCCTAATATACTGACAACGACCTCCTGGCATGAGTTGCATCTCTTTAAAGCACATGGGTGTGTAGAGGGTATGTGTTCCCAAACCTTTTAGCCTGTCACCCAAAAGAGACCCAATTTAATTCTTAGATGCGTTTGTTTCTTTGTTTTACATCCATCCATCCATTCATCTTCAACCGCTTATCCGTAGTCGGGTCTGGGGGCAACAGCTCCACCAGAGTGCTCCAGACTTCCCTCTCCAGAGCAACATTAGTGACTTCCTCCTGGGGGATTCCGAGACGTTCCAAGGCCAGTGAGTCGATGTGTTTCCTCCAACTGCGCCTTGGTCTGCCCCGGGGTCTCCTCCCAGTGGGATGTGCATTGAGGACCTCCCTAGGGAGACGCCCGAGAGGCATCCTAACCAGATGCCCGAACCTCCTTTCCAGGCGAAGGAGCAGCGGTTCTACTCCGAGTCTCTCTCGTGTGACTGAACTTCTCACCCTATCTCTAAGGGAGATGCCAGCCACCCGTCGAAGAAAACTCTTTGTTTTACAATGTATAAAATAAAAAATAAAAAATTAAATGAATGAAACCGAAACATTGGTTTGGGAACCAGTCGTGTAGACTGTAGAAGATCAGTGAGTTATGAGCTATTGATCAAGGGGGGCTTATCACTTTAATCTGATCGTATATAACACTGCTGTAAGGGTCACTGCCCCGGAGGACCTTTACCCACAAAGCATTGTGACGGACACCTGGACAAACCCCACAGTAATGGCATTAAACGCGTGAGTCATGCGGCCGCTTAGAGAGTCCCGTTAGGATTTGTCACGATGTGGGATATGGCTGCAGATTTACTGGAAGGGCCTGCCTGCACAGTAGCCTCTATAGGCTACCAACCTCAAAGCTGGTGAATCCCCATGCTGAGATGGAGGGAGAGAGATGGAGAGATGGGGAGAGAGAGAGAGAGAGAGAGAGAGAGAGAGAGAGAGAGAGAGAGAGAGAGAGAGAGAGAGAGAGAGAGAGAGAGAGAGAGAGAGAGAGAGCTGTCTGACAGACACAGAGAGGGGGAACATTTTGTTTTCTAGCTGATTAAAGGTCAGTTTGGGGCTTTGGGCCAGAGGTTTCAGAAGATGGACTTTGTTGTTTAACTTGACCAGGCTGCTGTTGTAGGCCTACTAACATGCACGCGCGCGCACGCACGCACGCACACACACACACACACACACACACACACACACACACACACACACACACACACACACACACACACACACACACACACACACACACACACACACACACACACACACACACACACACACACACACACACTTAATAGGTTTAATGAATTCAAACCTTACCTTTGGGGAAGGGGTGCGGTTGAACGACGTAGAGAAACGCGTGGACCACGTGGAATAGAATCCCTATGGCGCCGGGCTCATAGTAGGCGTGCGTGTCGTACACTCCCGCCGGGACGAAACCAAAGTCTAGCGGCTCCACGGGCGGCGGGGACCGCGACCTCTGGCCGCCGCCGCCGGCCCCCCTGGAGGAGCCCTGGTCCTCCTGCAGCTCCCCCCGGGAGGAGGGGTCCTCCCCGGGGAGGGCGCCGCCGTGGTCCCCGCTGGCTGCTGCATGCACCCCCCACCGGCACAGAAACAACAGCAGCCACGTCGATCTCCACAACAGTCCCATTAAATTCAATTAATAATAATAGTAATAACACTATTAAAAAATAAAAAAAAGTTACAAAAGAATAAGAACAAGGATAAAAAACAGGTCTGTTTCAAAGTGTTGCCTGGTCCTAATTAGGGAGACGAGTTGGTGAACGGTGACACCTGTAGCCGCGCCGACAGGCAAAAAGAAAAGTGCAAAATAATAATAATAGTCAGTCCACGTTTTCCCCAACATCCAGTAAGGTGGTCCTCGTTGTGGTCACGGACATCCTGGGCGACATGTCATGCAGCGACGACCGACAGACGGGCCAAGTCCAGATAAGCGCTCCTCCTCATCTCAGCCTGTCCTCTCCTTGGCACCACTCACTCACACACTCACACACACACACAGGCGCCGAGCGGGCCCGCGCCGCGCGCACACGCCAAGCCGAGCGCGCCCCCATGCACGTTATTGTAGCGAGCGTCTTCGGAGCGCGACCCCGCGCCGACCGTTTATCCCTCCTCCTCCTCACAGTTGCAGGTGTTGACTGTAAAATCTCCTCTCTCTCTCTCTCTCTCTCTCTAAACTCAAAGGAGCTTTATTGTTTTTTTTATATTTGCTTTTATATTTAAAAAAAATACGTTTACATTGCCAAAGCAAAAGTGGAACAAAACAATCAAAATAAAACAATGTACAAATAAATATCCAATATAAATAGGAATAAAACTAGAAAAAGTGCCCTTCCGGGCACAGGTCTCCACCAGGTTATCCACAGATCCGTGCATTTAGAGGTAAAAACACTTTTCGGCCAGTTATAGCGCCACCTTGAGGCTGAGTTGAAATTGTTCATGTGGCATTTCGTCCTCGGCCTAGTGGGAATGTGGGTGCACAATTTCACGGAAATCACGCGATGTGTTCATGATTTGCAGCATTTTGTTTGAAACTGAGCACTCCTGTGAACTTTGGAAGCCAATCTTAACCAATCAGGATGGAGTCTGATAAATCTGAAAGACCCGTTTCGTTGAATGGCTCTAGAGAGACTGTGTACCAATTTGCGTGATGTTTGGACAAAATCTGTAGGTGTACTGTGCAAAAACTTGTTTTGCACAAAGCGGCCTCCTGGTGGCGCTATAACAGGCCGTTCTGGAAAGTTTGGGGCAGAGGTTCATGGTTGGCATCCAGGGAGTGTGTGTGCAAAATATGGCATCGACCGGGTTAACGGTGGCCGAGATTAGCTGTTCACGGACACACGGACGGACACACGGACGGACGGACGGACGGACGGACACGCGGACGGACGGAGTGCAAAACATACTCTCCCCACATGCCTTCGGCCTGGTGGAGACAATTAAGGTGTAAACAGAGCTGTGTTACATTAACACTTTGAGTAATATACTATCTTGTGAAAAAAGATTGTGCATTCTCTGTCAGAGATAGTTAGAGTTCTTATAACTGTCAAGGGTGCTTCAAGCCTACTTTATTTACAGTTTGCTAATAAACACAGTGGAACGATTTCACAACGAATGATTCACTCATGACTTGTTTCAGCATCTTGTTTCAACATTTCAGCACCATGTCAACAGTATTGATTCTGAATTATCAACAGTAAAGTAATGAAGACTGGAGAGAGAGATAGAGAGAGAGAGATAGATTATACATTCCATGTAATCAACCGATACTTTTTCATGTAGCCTGTATTATGACGTATTGCCATGTTTCTTTCTTGCTTAATGTAAATCGCTCTGGATTAAGAGGGTCTGCTGCTAAATTTGTATATCTTTATCAGACAAAAGATTGTCAACCTGTTCTTGCTGCAGTGCTGAACTATTTTGTTGATCTGGATTCTGAGCTTGCACCTTTTCTCTTAGTTTCACAACAACGCCTGCCTGCCTTTTTTTTTCAATCATTGACGGTGTCGTTGTATTCCATTTGACATCATCCTCCTGTAACAGCAGCTTCACCCAACAGAAATGGGAGTTTTTTGTTCACTGAGTCTGTATTGAGCTAATGTTTTCCTTAGTTTTGGATCAGCTACAGTGCTCAAGTATTCTAGCCTGCGTTCCAACCTGAATCACTGCGTTCCGTGATTCTGAATTCAGTGAATTGTCACTCGCTATACTCAAAGAATCTCTCTCTCTCTCATGTTTGTTTAATCTAGGGACCGTAGACCATCGTCATGAGACAGGTTACACAATAAATTGGTGAATGTTAGAGCCTTCAAGACATGCCATTCATGAAACAGTTTTCCGTTTCATCTCAAGCGCTCACATTCACCAATTTATTTTGTATCCTGTCTCACATTAATTCAAAGTCCTGACTCCTGTAGTGAAAATAACAGCAGCTTGCATCAGCGTGACAGGCAGAAGAAAAAGGTGTCATTCTCACTGCGTTTCTCTCCCCATCTCTTCTCATCACTGTCATCAAAACATGATTTTTATGGTGGACATTGGTGGTGTATGACAGTGAAAACAGCCAATCGACAAGCTCACAACACGCAACACGTTCTGAGCTTGTAGATGCCTTGGGAACAGAGACAATCCTGTGAAGTTCCAATGTTGACAACCTGTTGAGTTCGGTGGAAGTTTATGTAATTCAAGCTATAAACTATCTCAGGAGAAAAATAACATTGAGATAATGGCTAGAGAGCAAAGAGAATGTCTCCAAGGAAAGCTCAACTCAAAGTTCATGTTTTCAGAAACACCCGGCATGGTTTGTGTGACCGAGGCCAACTGTGGGGGTCTGGTCGGGGATAGTGCCGAGGGAATTCTACCTTCCGAAATACGGAAGGGACAGATATTTCCCTTGAGCGCAAGCTGGTCTTGGTGTCCGGCGGTCGGTAGCGAGATCTTGGTATGGAGTCCTAGGTCTGCGTTCTGATCTCGGTTATTCTTAGCTGGCGTAGGCACCTATATTTATAGTGTTGAGATGTCAGAGGTACTCAAGTACTGTATACATAATTACAATGTTGAGGTATGTTTTTGAGGGGCGCTAACCCCTTCTATGCCCAGCTTTCCGGGTTTGTGATTGGCTGATCACCCCATAGCGCTGATTTGACTGGCTGAGCAAAGTACATATTGAAGATAAAAGTGAGGGCAGAAAAGTGAAGCCGGAAAAGTGAGGATGCATCACATGCATCATTGGCTATTTTCAAAAGGTGTCTTGTACATTTTGAACTTCTGCATGAGTATAGCTTGGCTGGAATCCAGCCTGATTGGCTACGTTCGTCTTACGGACGGGCAGATGAAAACATGCAAAAACGCATCACAGCATCATTTGGCAGCCGCTTCACACCTCATAGAGCACCGAAGTCTGACGTCACTTTCAGTAGAGGGCGTCAGTCCCCAGGTTCATGTATTTGTTTAGTTGCATTGAAATCCCCATTGAGGCGATTTTAGATCGCCTCATATAACAACTGTGTTTGAAAAATAAACATGTCACCCCGGCCGTTTCACTCATATGGATATGAAGAATCAACTGACTGAGAGAAAACGCTAATGTTACTGCTGCTGAATTAGTTAGATTTTCGCTAGAAGCAGACTGTATCATATATGAGTGACTGACTGTTGCAAACGATACAGGGACACCTTCCCGACAATAACGCCGAGACAGCTTGTTTATTTTTGGACCACAACGCTTATAGTAGACGATATTAAGATCACCCCATGTTATTCTCCATAGAGACATTACTTCCGCGAACCAGGGGAATCGTCGGGATGAGCGAGTTACGTCAGGACTTCGGTGCTCTATGGCTGCTTCGTATAGCTTCACGTCGCTGGCTTCCATATCAACAACGAATGGTAGACTGCATCATTTAGTCTGCCCGTGTGAAACAAGCAGTCTGGTTACCAGGCTACAAAGAGAGGGCTTACTTTTACTTTTGGTATTTTAAGTATATTTTGATGCCAATACTGTTGTACTTTTACTCGAGTATACATTTTGAATACGGGACTTTCTAACAGAGTGAGTATACATCTACATTGCAGTATCGATACCTGTACTTTAGGTAAAACATGCGAGTATAGTGAGTACTTCTTCCATCAAATGACAAATGATCTGAAAAGAGAGCTGGAGCCTCAGAGGTCAGGCCGGTGTGTGATGACAGGCCATTGAGGGTGAACAGTGGAGTACAGTGTTAGTCACCAGAACCCAATCCTCATCTGTAATGAGCATGTACACGCTGAACTCCTGTTGTCATGTGTAACCTTCTATGTCAATGGTTGGTAAGTTGGTAACCAAATGGACCCTTATTATAGATTCTAACTCTTGAGAGTGTAAGATGAAACCGTAAGGGTCCATTTGGTTTCATGTTACACTCGAATTGGGGACAACCGTTTAAAAATAACAATAACAAAATATTGAGGCAAAATGTCATCAAATGGTGGTCCATGGCTCAAGTGCCGAATAAATAAGGGGCCTTGATATGAAAAGGATTGAAAACCGTACCACTGATCTAGGTTCAGAGTCTCTCTCTCTCTCACACACACACACACACACACACACACACACACACACACACACACACACACACACACACACACACACACACACACACACACACACACACACACACACACACACACACACACACACACACACACACACACAAGCGCGCCTTTCATTGACGGCCCTATCACCAACTAAAAGTCTAACCTTAACCCTCACTATACTACTACAGACCTCACCATAACCCTTACCTTTGCCCCAACCTTAATTATAAACCCATAAGCTTTAATCCGGAAATTGCCTCTCGTACCAGTGTGACTCATAGGTGTTGAGTGACTGGGAAAATGCCCCCACTTAGGGGAGGTATGGGTCCCTGTGAGGACATGTTGTCTAGGCTAGGACCCTCTGAGGACACTAGGCTAGGACCCTGGGTCCCTCTGAGGACATGTTGTCTAGGCTAGGACCCTGTGTCCCTGTGAGGACACTAGGCTAGGACCCTGTGTCCCTCTGAGGACACTAGGCTAGGACCCTCTGAGGACACTAGGCTAGGACCCTGGGTCCCTGTGAGGACACTAGGCTAGGACCCTGTGTCCCTCTGAGGACACTAGGCTAGGACCCTGTGTCCCTGTGAGGACACTAGGCTAGGACCCTGGGTCCCTCTGAGGACATGTTGTCTAGGCTAGGACCCTGTGTGGACACTAGGCTAGGACCCTGTGTGGACACTAGGCTAGGACCCTGTGAGGACACTAGGCTAGGACCCTGGGTCCCTGTGAGGACACTAGGCTAGGACCCTGGGTCCCTGTGAGGACACTAGGCTAGGACCCTGTGTCCCTCTGAGGACACTAGGCTAGGACCCTGTGTCCCTGTGAGGACACTAGGCTAGGACCCTGTGTCCCTCTGAGGACATGTTGTCTAGGCTAGGACCCTGTGTCCCTCTGAGGACACTAGGCTAGGACCCTGTGTCCCTCTGAGGACACTAGGCTAGGACCCTGTGTCCCTCTGAGGACACTAGGCTAGGACCCTGTGTCCCTCTGAGGACACTAGGCTAGGACCCTGTGTCCCTCTGAGGACACTAGGCTAGGACCCTGTGTCCCTCTGAGGACACTAGGCTAGGACCCTGGGTCCCTCTGAGGACACTAGGCTAGGACCCTGTGAGGACACTAGGCTACGACCCTGGGTCCCTCTGAGGACACTAGGCTAGGACCCTGTGAGGACACTAGGCTAGGACCCTGTGTCCCTGTGAGGACACTAGGCTAGGACCCTGGGTCCCTCTGAGGACACTAGGCTAGGACCCTGGGTCCCTGTGAGGACACTAGGCTAGGACCCTGGGTCCCTCTGAGGACACTAGGCTAGGACCCTGGGTCCCTCTGAGGACACTAGGCTAGGACCCTGGGTCCCTGTGAGGACACTAGGCTAGGACCCTGGGTCCCTCTGAGGACACTAGGCTAGGACCCTGGGTCCCTCTGAGGACACTAGGCTAGGACCCTGGGTCCCTCTGAGGACACTAGGCTATGAGGACACTAGGCTAGGACCCTGTGTCCCTCTGAGGACATGTTGTCTAGGCTAGGACCCTGTGTCCCTGTGAGGACACTAGGCTAGGACCCTGTGTGGACACTAGGCTAGGACCCTGGGTCCCTCTGAGGACATGTTGTCTAGGCTAGGACCCTGTGTCCCTGTGAGGACACTAGGCTAGGACCCTGTGTGGACACTAGGCTAGGACCCTGTGTGGACACTAGGCTAGGACCCTGTGTGGACACTAGGCTAGGACCCTGTGTGGACACTAGGCTAGGACCCTGTGAGGACACTAGGCTAGGACCCTGTGTCCCTCTGAGGACACTAGGCTAGGACCCTGTGTCCCTCTGACCTCGATACAACTGATTTTCCTAAAAATAAGTTGACCACTACGACCTGGAGGCATCCCTATTTTGTGCCTTTTTTTAAGATTTATTTATTTGTTGCTTTTGTGCCTTTTTATTGATAGTTGCAGTGAAGACGGACAGGAAAGGGGGAGAGAGAGAGAAGGGGAGAGACACGCAGCAACGGTCGTCATGAACGGGACTCAAAAGGATATAATGCATTCTCCTAGTAACTACAAGCTAACAAAGCAAGCAATGAATTGTGAACTTGTAGATTGGCTATTTTCACTATTCAACACATATAAACACATAATAATACTGTACAATGAAGTATTGTAGGGCTATAGGTGCATGGTTATAACTGCATTCACCTTATGTCTAGCTAATCCCAGGTTAGTAAACGAGAATGGCAACGATAACCACAGCTGTATGCCGCTCTCTGTAGGGGAGGAGGGGGGTAAGCCTCAAATATAAGACTGATAAGAGGCTCATCTGGGTATAAACATCTATCCTGGTACGGAGTAAAACTAGTGCCTGGCAATGGTTGGCAATTTGGGTCTAAAGGCAATGTTTTAGATTGATACTTTTACTAGATTAATACGATTAGCGGACCGTATATTTTCGGCAAACGACACCATCATATGACGGCGCGTGAATTAAGCATAAGATTTACGTGATATAGGTGAAACCTGCAGTCGGTAGCGCTCTCGGCGTGTTTTCTCCTCTGCGTCATCAGTGCCCAATACCCTAGGTGGGGTTGCCAGAAGGACCTTTCTGTGTGGAGTTTGCATGTTCTCCCCGTGTCCCCTAGGGTAGGTATGTACCCTCACAAAAACATGCAGTAATCCTGGTCTCTAAACTGCCTCCCCCTGGCCAGCGGGGGCACCTCATGGAGGGGAAAGGAACTGGTTGGAATAACGTGTTCCTTCCACGCGCTACGTCCAACCGGGGAAACTCACCCGTCGTCAGGTGACATGTATTGAAGTAAACATGAGGCCAGTCCGTTGCTCTCCCCAGGTTGGCAGAGGGAGTGTAGCACCCAGGATTACATTAAACAATTGACACTAAGTGAGAAAAATTAAATTAGTTACAAAAATCTTGGGATAAAAGGGGAATAAAAGACTTGCATGATAGTCAGATATTGATGTACCAAATTATATATTATTATTATAACATACGTTTTTCTGAAAACGGCTAGTAGTAGTTCTCAAAGTGGGGTCCAGGGATTCCCAGGTGTCCTTGAGGATTCCAGGGGGTGTTAATCTGGCATCACAATCATTTTAACAATTTATCGATATTTTATAATTATGTTGGCTATTCAAAAATGGCAGACATAATTACAAGCTTACATCATGGCCAGCAGAGAGCTTTTTACTTAAAAAAGTACAACAACATATATATACTGCATACAGTATAAAATGTTTGGAAACTTTTGAATAATTGAATTGTTCTTAACATACATTTTCTCTTCTGGGAGACACACACACACACACACACACACACACACACACACACACACACACACACACACACACACACACACACACACACACACACACACACACACACACACACACACACACACACACACACACACACACACACACACACACACACACACACACACACACACACCTTTTTTCAGATGGGGGAGCACGGCCAAATATATATCCATTTGGGGGTCCTTGGCACGAAAACGATTGGGAACTACCGAATTAAAGAATACAACAATGCAATAGATTCCATGTTTTGTTTACTGAAATCTCACTGAGATTTGATTTTCCTTCCAGCCAGGACTCACACTACCACAAGTAGGCAGGGTCAAAGTTACAGCTGAAGCAACAGAGAGACAGACAGACATAATTTCAATGTCCCATAGTTTGCCGTTATACTTCTGAAAGATCCACTTTTTCATTAAATGTTTTCCATTATGGTTCAGTAAAAATATAGGAAGTCGATATACTGCCCAGCACTCTTCAAATGTAACAATTTCGATGCCACACTGGCTTAATGCGAAAACCTCCAGGCTATTACTTAAAAGACAGACTTACTGTAGCATAGCAGGGGTGAACCTATAGCAATAAGAACCCAGAGGTGGTGAAAGCCAGAGGAGCACTCATGTAAAACATGGGCCTTCTTTCAACTGGAATCTCTTGGGCTCACTTTAGTAGTAACTCACAGTTCAAAGCACTGAAATGCGTGTGTTAGTTTGTGACAAGGGATGCACGATATATATGGGTCACCATATCGGATAATATCGGCCGATAATCGTTTAAAAATGGTATCAAGACAAGATATAAAAAATCATTCCCGATATCTCACGCCGATATGATGACAGGAATCATGTGCCAACCACATGGATGGGAAAACAGCTAGTCTTAACCCATTTTGACCTGGGAACGAATCTGCAAATTAATAATTAATTCTAATAAAGCCTGACTGTTTTCTTGAAAAAAAAAGCTATGTTTTTCTGTCAGTCGTTCTCAAACACTTTCATGTCACTTTTCACGATTCTTCAAAAATAGCAGACCTACAAGCTCGTAGCGCGCCACTCGGTGGTGCGCTATGAGCTTGTAGATCTGCTATTTTTCAATAGCTAAAGCATTACATAATGCAACACCAAAAGGGGTTCCCGCCCCAAAATGGGTTAACCTACCGAGACAGGAGATGATGTCTGCGCTGTGAAGTTATCTGTTGAAGGGACAACTAATTTGTCATTGGCAATGACTGTTCAGCTTCAGTCATGGGAGGAGGGAGCAAGATATACAACTGTACTGTATAATAACTTATTAAGTCACCTGAAATCTGACAAGAGTGCTAGATTTAGGAGGGACTCAATGCATATTGAGATCATATCTTACATAACATACTTCTATATCGCAGCTCATTTAAATCTGGCCTATGGGAACAAAGTGTAGGGTTCAGTATAGGTCTAATAAAATCAGCTTTCAACAAAGCAATGTTTCCTTTTTTTTTTAAATCTGCATCTGCACCCAGGAAGGAACACGGTGGACATCTCCACCAGGCTGGGTGGCCTACCCAGGACTGTGTGAAGCCCAACACACACCGTCTGCGAACGCTGCACGTCAAAACAGCCGCCTCAGCCGTTATTTTCAATGAACCTATCCCACACCGGCGGCGTCAGGCGACGCGCGTTCACGCCTCGCCTGACGCTCCCGATACACCACTGTTCTATTTTCCAGGCGTTGATGCGCGGCAACGCCTGTGCCACGTCGCTGCGCACCTGCTTCACAGACGGTGTGTGTTGTTGGGCTTTAGTCAGTCGTGGGTTGGAGCACCCGAGGAAGCTGCAGGGTTTAATAGCGTTTCTATGACATAAGGTTGAGCTTTTCCGCATGTGTGGGTACTATTGTACTATGGGCACAAGTGAACGCGCTCTTGGACGTGCACACTAGAGCACGTGAAATTCCAATATGGGGTTGACTGGATGTCGCATCCATAATGTAACCGTATGGTGTTTTTTGGTAAATAATAAATAGGCCCGCCCACTCATTTTGGAAGCCAATATCATCAACTCATTGACTCCGGAGATCACGTGTACTCAATTTGGTGAAAATTGGTAAAAACGTGAAATCAATGTTGGGCTCTGCAATTCAAATGTGGGGTCAATCTAGACTCGCGTGGTCAGACTGTTGTTCAAATGCTTCCGTCTGAAGAAACGGAAGCTCTATCATGAGTAAGCGATGAAGCGGAGCCTCCTACCCCACCCACTTCCATTTCGTCTTTACAGTCGCACAATTTTATCTCAATATAAATACAAATCAGCTAAAGGATATATAGCTTGCTGAAATGGAAATAAAAAAAATTAAATGTAAAGATGTTTTAAAATATATCTTCGTGAACGGAAATGGCAGCTTCCTTACTCCAGATTCTATATAGCATTCACATAGAGCTGTAGTTCCAGACTCTATATATTATTTATATAGATATTTTGGAATAGTTGTCTGGCTACACGAGAGGATCAATCGGACATTGCGTTCATGATTAGGCCCTCCCACAAACAGCCAATCGGTATGGAATATTACCACATGATTCCATAGATAATGGGCAGGGGTGTGTGTGCAAAATGTCAGAAAATCTAGTCAGGCAGAAGAAATGAGTGTCTTAACAGTGTCCAGTATAAAAGGTGTACTGGAAAATGGTATTGCAATAATCACTATCGGTCGGTATGACCATGGAAATAATTCTTTTTTTGGCCAAAATTGCAATATCGTGCATCCCCATTTATGACTGAAACATAACTTGATAAGAGCATTGTTTGGGGTCTATGACCTATAGTTCAGAACATGACAGATAGTAAAAAAAAAGAAAGAAAAAAAAAACAATATCCGTAAAAACATTTCAAATATTTTTCCAACTTTTGAAAAACCTTAAAAATCTAGAACATTTATGTTCCTTGTCAAAAAACAAAAAAAACGTAGTTGCACTCCTCGGGCCAACACGTGCTTGCGAACGCTTCCTCGCACAGTCCAGCTGCAACGTTCTTTTACAAATCACATGATGGTGCGTCCGTATGACATCACAAAAGTAACATTCACCCCGCCGTCCCGACGTGTTCCCATCGTCTCCCGGGGTGGGGGGGGGGGGGGGGGGGGGGTTGCCAAGTAGGATGACCACCACGAGCCCATCCCACAGTAACTGGTCGTGTCCGGTTGGTGGTCGGGTGAAATTGTAGTGGTGGTAGAGGGGTATTCTCTCCAGTCTGCTATGGCCTTTTCCTACAGCCCAATGCCCTGGGGGTTCAGTCGGTAATAAATAGCAATAAATACTCAAAGCAGGGCTTCAAGGGGTTCATAGGGGATGGCTGCACCAGGAGGACGGGTCCCCCCCTCCCGCCCGCCGGCCCACAAAAACAAAAGACTTTGTCTGATCCCTGAACCAGGCTCCATCGGCAGGATGGATGTTGGGTTTGCCCCCCGTCCTCGACCTCGTCCCCGTCCCGTCAGTCGATGCGGTTGCCACAGATGGTGAAGCGGTCGATCTCCAGCAGGTCTTTCTTGGGCGTTCGGGGCTTGAGTCCGGAGTCTCCCTCCAGGCCCGTGTCGCGGTTCAGGATCAGGATCTTGTCGTCTTCGTCGTCGCCGTCGGGCGTGGTCAGGAAGGCCGAGTCGCTCTTGGGCAGCGTGGGGGGCGCTGGGTGGTGGTGGCTGCTCTCTGCCGGCTGCTCGGGCTGCTCCGCCGATGACGCCGACGGCCCTCCTCTCTCTGCCACGGGATCTGTTGTTTGAGACGGGGCGAAAGGAGGTTATGTCCCTTTAAACGACTGCCATTGACGTGCAAACTCAAACTTATTTAAGGGTTTATATCTTAGAGTATATATTAATAGAGACAGCACCCGGAGGAAACCCTGAGGCGAAATGGACACAGTGGCCGAATTTGTCATTGCAGCTCGAACCAGCATTGGTCCGTTGACTATCATTGCAGTGTGACGGTGTGTGTGTTTGGGCCACTGTGCTCTGGAGTTGTGTTACCTTGCAGTGTAACAGTGTGTGTGTGTGTGTTTGGGCCGCTGTGCTCTGGAGTTGTGTTACCTTGCAGTGTAACAGTGTGTGTGTGTTTGGGGCGCTGTGCTCTGGAGTTGTGTTACCTTGCAGTGTAACAGTGTGTGTGTGTTTGGGCCGCTGTGCTCTGGAGTTGTGTTACCTTGCAGTGTAACAGTGTGTGTGTGTGTTTGTGGCGCTGTGCTCTGGAGTTGTGTTACCTTGCAGTGTAACAGTGTGTGTGTGTTTGGGGCGCTGTGCTCTGGAGTTGTGTTACCTTGCAGTGTAACAGTGTGTGTGTGTTTGGGGCGCTGTGCTCTGGAGTTGTGATACCTTGCAGTGTAACAGTGTGTGTGTGTGTTTGGGGCGCTGTGCTCTGGAGTTGTGTTACCTTGCAGTGTAACAGTGTGTGTGTGTTTGGGCCGCTGTGCTCTGGAGTTGTGTTACCTTGCAGTGTAACAGTGTGTGTGTGTTTGGGCCGCTGTGCTCTGGAGTTGTGTTACCTTGTAGTGTAACAGTGTGTGTGTGTTTGGGCCGCTGTGCTCTGGAGTTGTGTTACCTTGCAGTGTAACAGTGTGTGTGTGTGTTTGGGCCGCTGTGCTCTGGAGTTGTGTTACCTTGCAGTGTAACAGTGTGTGTGTGTGTTTGGGGCGCTGTGCTCTGGAGTTGTGTTACCTTGTAGTGTAACAGTGTGTGTGTGTGTTTGGGGCGCTGTGCTCTGGAGTTGTGTTACCTTGCAGTGTAACAGTGTGTGTGTGTGTGTTTGGGCCGCTGTGCTCTATGGTTGTGTTACCTTGCAGTGTAACAGTGTGTGTGTGTTTGGGCCGCTGTGCTCTGGAGTTGTGTTACCTTGCAGTGTAACAGTGTGTGTGTGTTTGGGGCGCTGTGCTCTGGAGTTGTGTTACCTTGCAGTGTAACAGTGTGTGTGTGTGTGTGTGTGTGTGTGTTTGGGGCGCTGTGCTCTGGAGTTGTGTTACCTAGCAGTGTAACAGTGTGTGTGTGTGTGTGTGTTTGGGGCGCTGTGCTCTGGAGTTGTGTTACCTTGCAGTGTAACAGTGTGTGTGTGTGTGTTTGGGCCGCTGTGCTCTGGAGTTGTGTTACCTTGCAGTGTAACAGTGTGTGTGTGTGTTTGGGGCACTGTGCTCTGGAGTTGTGTTACCTTGCAGTGTAACAGTGTGTGTGTGTTTGGGCCGCTGTGCTCTGGAGTTGTGTTACCTTGCAGTGTAACAGTGTGTGTGTGTGTGTTTGGGGCGCTGTGCTCTGGAGTTGTGTTACCTTGCAGTGTAACAGTGTGTGTGTGTGTGTTTGGGGCGCTGTGCTCTGGAGTTGTGTTACCTTGCAGTGTAACAGTGTGTGTGTGTTTGGGCCGCTGTGCTCTGGAGTTGTGTTACCTTGCAGTGTAACAGTGTGTGTGTGTTTGGGCCGCTGTGCTCTGGAGTTGTGTTACCTTGCAGTGTAACAGTGTGTGTGTGTTTGGGCCGCTGTGCTCTGGAGTTGTGTTACCTTGCAGTGTAACAGTGTGTGTGTGTTTGGGCCGCTGTGCTCTGGAGTTGGCACGGCTGGAGGCGACGGAAGGAGGAGGATCAAACAGCTTCTCCTCCATGTTGGCCTCCTTCACGAACATGCACGACGTCCCCAACAGAATGATGCTGTTCAGCACCTTCAGAGTCATCATCCTGCACGCACGCACACACACACACCTTCTTAAATTACATTGCAATATGTTTTGTTAAATACTGCACATTAACACAATTAAAACATAGGACGTCTGAGAACGTCATAAGGATCCTGAAATATTGGTGCCTACGACGTCTGTGGACGTCCTAGCGACGTCCCAGCGACGCGGGGCGAGATAAGAATATTCAGAATTTTTCCTATTATTATTTTTCGCATTTCGCTTTTCGCTTGCCGTATGCTAAAGCTCAGTGCAACTATTAGCTTGTCATTGACTTCCATGTTAGCGCGGCGGAAAGAATGACTCGTATCTCTGGGTGGATCTTTGTTGGTTGTAAAGTGTCTTGAGACAACTCGTTGTGATTTGACACTATAATAAAATTGAATTGAATTGAATTGAATCTCCTAATCCAAGGCGCTCTCCGTGGTGATGAATGGATCGATATGCTGGCGCTTCATTTCTGCTCCTCATCCGTCTCTCCCGCAAAATATGAACGCTTTTTGGAGCGTAAGAAAATATATTAAGATGATCGGGGATCTGAGGTCTCTTTGTAAAGTCAACTTTTTTAGGAAAGTGTTTCCGGTTCATGGCTTTCAAAGTAAAAGCGATCAGACAACTCTGGCACCCCGGAGCTTCTATTTTGATGCACTTCCGGCACTAACATGGTTAACCACATGAACACCAGTATCTCTATTCAGGGCATGTCATAATAGGATAACAGTGGGAGAGCTACAAGCTCACAACGCATTCCAATCCGTCGCAACCCAATGTGTTGTGAGCTTATAGATTGGCTCTTTTGAGTGGAAATGTAATGGTAAGGAAGAAAAGGAGAGGACCATGTGTAGATCAACAATGTATTCTGTTTTAAACTGTTTATTCGCTGTACTGTAGCTGCATTGCTTACATCACAGTGTACCATCAGCCTGCCATGTTTTTAACCTGTACAGGAAAGCAAGCTTCAAAATCAGTTTCATGCCCCCTTTAAACACTTAAAGCCCATACTCAGTTGAGAGGAGTCCCACAACCGCCACATCCTGTTTTAATTTTACACTAAATATCCTTTACCCAGAGTAATATAGTAAGAGAGTGGCGACACACTTTGATCTCGCCGCAAAACTATGGGCTATAGTTCCAAACATTGCTCCTAGGGCTGGAACTATCCCATTGAGATAGAATGAGCACTTCCACATTCCATTGTTACAATGGGAGTCAACAGGAGTGTCATTACACTCTTACTAGATTACTCTGCTTTTATCCAACTATAGGCCAGTCAATCTAAGATTTGACCGTACATCATCGTACATTTTATCGTACATCATCATGATGCAACATCTCATACTGGCCAATCAGAATGCCTGTTGCCTGTGATTGGTTAGCTCGTTTACATATGACGTAAATCTTCCCTTCAATGTCAATGGCGTTTAATGTTTTGATTGCCCAAATGTGCCAAAATGTGATGAGATCAGCACATTTGGGTGTTTTTAGTGCAAAACGAATGCTTGGAATGGATTCAGTCCAACTTTCAACCACTGAATTTACCATGATCCACAATGTATTATAATACTTTTAATGTAATGTAATTTGGATGACCCTAAGGAATCAGCGATCATAAAAAAACGATTACTTGTGCAATTTATTTTGGGTCAGGCCCATTCTTTGCTTAGATTGACTGGCCTACTACTGGGACAGGTGCGCATGAGACTGACCTGTACTTGAAAAAAAAAATTTGCTCTAAGTGAAGACCTGAAGTGTGCAGGATCTATTATTTTCCACGCTAAAATATCTTAAACAGAATTAGTCCATCTTCAAGTTCACAAAGATGGGCTATTTTCACCTAATGTTTGCCCCAGAATAGAGACGCTAGCGTGCACAGTATGAAGTTAAAACGAGAGCCAAGGAGATGTACAGTAGGGGTGTGATGTTTACCCGAGGTAGAAGAGCAGAACACACATGAAGGACAGAGAGCCCTGGATCTTCACTGAGCTGTTCACCACTCTGATTAACTGGAAGGACACAACCACATCAATACATTCATTAATTCATAATAATAGCGCTTTTCCAAGTGCTCAAAGCGCTTTAAAATGGTTCATTCATTCATACATTGGGCGGTGAAGCGGTGAACAGTCGACGCCAGCGTCCTCACTTCCCACATTCACACACCAATGGTGGCAAGCTCACACTGACCAACTCATTGGAGGCAATGTGGGGTTCAGGTTCTTGTGTCGACAGGAGGAGCCGGGATTCGAACCACCGACCCACGGATCATTGGACGACCTGCTCTACCTCCTGAGCCACAGCCGCCCACACATGACATTATACAATATTACAGTACGTCATCAGCGGTTCACAAAGTGGGCTTCGGGTACCCCAATGAAAACATGTCAACCCATTTAGACCGAGGATGATTCTACAAAAAATGCCTTCTAAATCCTGATAGTTTTCTGAAAAACATATGTTTCTATGTCAGTGGTTCGCAAGGTTTTTCATGTCAAGCACCCCACAAATGATATGCCGACCCCCGTCTGAAAATATTTTGTTCTACGGACCCCCAGAAGAAAAGATTTGAGTTAAAACGTGCGCTCTGAAATATATATTCAAAGATTTGCGCTACATTTTCACGATATTCTTTTTTTAGCAGATCCACAAGCTCGTAGCGCGGCACTCGATCTGTTATTTCTCAATAGCTAAAGTATAACATAATCCTTAAAACACCAAAAGGGGTTCCCGTCCAGAATGGGTTAATAATATAGGATCAAAACCAGATTAATCACTGTATACGTACATAGGACTACATCTGCTATTTGAAAATAGTCGATCTACTATTAACCCATTCTGAACGGGCACCCATTTTGGTGTTGGCATCATGTTATGCTTTAGCTATTGAAAAATAGCAGATCTACAAGCTCATATCGCGCCACCGAGTGGCGCGATACGAGCTTGTAGGTCTGCTATTTTTGAAAAATCGAAGAACGACTGACATTTTTAGAATCTTATCTCAGGTCAGAATGGGTTCATCAGACCAGTGTGTGTCCGGCGGAAACCTCGTATGAATCTGATCTCAGGTCAGAATGGGTTAAAAAATAAATAAACACGACACAAATATTGTAAAGGGGGGGTTCCCCTGGCGCAATATATTTTCAGATGTGGGTCCGAATACAGTGGAGGTCCTTGACATGACAAGTTTGAGAACTACTGATCTACATGATAAATACACACAGCATGTTATGGGACTATATGGTTTGTCTAGAGATCAGCCAACGCAGGGAAGCTGGAAGTAGCCTCACTAAAAACGCCGGGACAACAACGCTCCACACGTCCCAAACTCTTCTCCCTTCTGGCTCCAAAACTGTGGAATGCACTTCCCATTGCAGTCAGAACTGCAGCATCACTCCCAATCTTCCGCCGTAGCCTGAAAACCCACCTTTTCAGACTCCATCATGGCCCATAGCACTTACCCTACCCCCCTTAGATAGCATTTCTGTTGGCTTAGATAGCATTTGACACAGACTTATAACATGTTATGTAGACAGCACTATAATTGTATTGTATATAGTCATAGCACGCCATAGTACATATGTATAGCATAGTAGTGAATATGTATAGTTTATATGTATAGTGTATGTATAGTTTCATTATATAGATATTCCACTGTTACTTTCTTAGCTTACGCATGTTTCATGATAAATGATTTTATGTGATGTATTCCCATGCTTTTGTTCTTGCTTAAATGTAAGTCGCTCTGGATTAAGAGCGTCTGCTAAATGCCTAAATTGTAAATTGTGAGACATTTATGTGAGCGACGGTCGGGTGGGTGGGTGGGTGGGCGCCCATGACGTTTGTGTGACTGTGACTGTGTTATGACAACGTGATACCAACCAGCAGAGCCAGAGGAAGAGGAATGAAGCCCATTCTTCTGGACACTGAGTCACTGTAGTCTGTGTACGCCTGGGCAGAAAACAACAGCATTAGTCACAACTCACAACACAGTCAGCAACAGAGGTTCACACAAGGAAGATCTTTCTGCAAGACAACACAGTGTCTATTCGTACGTCTCTAAATGTTTTGATGAATTGGCCAAGGTGGACCGTCTTGTAAACAAGTGCAATGCTTTATGGTGTCGTCCACTCACAGTTCTCAACAGTCTTTGTATTGAGTTGTACTTGAAATGTACTGTAATTCTGTAAAGTGTTAATAAATATTTCCAACAATCAAATAAAAAAACGTTTATTTTTATTTATTTTGAGTGGAGGGGTGCTTTTGGATATCCCATCCATAATATACCCCTTTGGGAGTATTTAATGACGCCTGAACTACGTTAGAACAGTTGCTGTGACTGGTTAAATGAAATGACTAGTACACTTCATCTTGAGAGAATAATGTATTTCCTGAGAAACAGGGAGAGCCAGTTTGATAAGGTTTGGCTGCCCCTTGTCCATTACCTGAGTAGAAACAATTAATGGACAGGATACCATTGATATGGTTGACTGTACGCCATTTTCTTTTCAGATGTTTTCCATGAGCTTTTTATCATCTTATTATATAGTATGCAGTGTCACTGAGCAGTATGGGTGGGAGGGTTAAGGGATTTTTTCTTTCATTTTGTTTCATAAAAAAGTATTTCATACCATAATGTTTGTAATAATGTATAATCTGTTCAATAAAAACATATTTGACAAAAAGAACAGTTGCTGTGCGTTTCCAACATCCTGTCAGCATAAACAGCTCAGCTGAAATATAACAGTAAACATGGACTTCTCATGGTTGTGGACTTGTGGTAATCAATGATTCAAAGTCAGCTTGTAAATTATGGTGTCAGACAGACACAGCGAGGAGGATAAAAGTCACATTTTATCCTCCTCTCTGTGTCTGTCTGACTGATGAGCGGCGGCGACACTCCTCTCCAAAGGTTTATCCATTTTGTACTTGAAGTGCCCAGGGCACTCTGTACCCAGGGCACTCTGTACCCAGGGCACTCTGTACCCAGGGCACCATGTACCCAGGGCACTCTGTACCCAGGGCACCATGTACCCAGGGCACCATGTACCCAGGGCACCATGTACCCAGGGCACCATGTACCCAGGGCACCATGTACCCAGGGCACCATGTACCCAGGGCACCATGTACCCAGGGCACTCTGTACCCAGGGCACTCTGTACCCAGGGCACTCTGTACCCAGGGCACTCTGTACCCAGGGCACCATGTACCCAGGGCACTCTGTACCCAGGGCACTCTGTACCCAGGGCACTCTGTACCCAGGGCACTCTGTACCCAGGGCACCATGTACCCAGGGCACTCTGTACCCAGGGCACTCTGTACCCAGGGCACTCTGTACCCAGGGCCCCCTGTACCCAGGGCACTCTGTACCCAGGGCACTCTGTACCCAGGGCACCATGTACCCAGGGCACCATGTACCCAGGGCACTCTGTACCCAGGGCACTCTGTACCCAGGGCACTATGTACCCAGGGCACTCTGTACCCAGGGCACTCTGTACCCAGGGCACTATGTACCCAGGGCACTCTGAAACGCACTGCTGGGCACTGGGAAGAAGAGCATTTCTATTTTATATGGTATAGAAGCACATCTTTACCATAGAAATGCATGGAAGAAAGGCGCTGGCAGCTTAAAAAAACCGATATCTTAACACAGGACTAGTGACGGTGCACATGGATGTACAGGACCCTCATACAGTACAACAGGACGTTACAGAAACTACTGTACATTTAGGATGCCAAGCTTATCCATATCACTAGTGATCAGAGGTTCCCGAACGGTATGCCTTGGAATACTGTGACAACCACACAGTATAATTGCAATATCTTGCAATAGTCTTAACCCATTCTGACCTGAGATCAGATTCATACAAGGTTTCCGCCGGACACACACTGGTCTGATGAACCCATTCTGACCTGAGATCAGATTCTAAAAATGTCAGTCACTCTTCGATTTTTCAAAAATAGCAGACCTACAAGCTCGTATCGCGCCACTCGGTGGCGCGATATGAGCTTGTAGATCTGCTATTTTTGAATAGCTAAAGCATAACATGATGCTGACACCAAAATGGGTGCCCGGTCAGAATGGGTTAACCACTTTCAACTTGCCAACCCTATTTTGGACATTAGGCAGAAATTTGTAATTCACAAATCTTAAAATGGGTTAAAAAGCCTATCTACAACCTCAGACAACACATCCTGAAAGCTCTTTAAGTAGGAAATAGGGCTTACCGTACAATATATGGTCCAACTTTGTCGTTCGTAAGTACAAATAAGCATTTACAGACAGTGTGATAACACGTGCTATAGAGGCTATTTTACATGGACATCAACACAGGTGTTGCCTTGAGATTTTAACTTGGCCTTTGGTGTGCCTCTTGGGGCAGGAAAACGTTGAAGAACACTATAATCTAAAAGGCACTTAGTGTGGATTCAACTCACATTTTTCTGCCGGCTGCTGACCAGGTCGAAGGCCAGGCTGGCTCGGTACTCTCCGTACACCTGGGGGACAAGACATGGTATGGTAATGAGACAATGACGTCAGAAGATTGATTAGTATCAGGTCCAACACCTGGGGGACAAGACATGGACATGGTATGGTAATGAGACAATGACGTCAGAAGATTGATTAGTATCAGGTCCAACACCTGGGGGACAAGACATGGACATGGTATGGTAATGAGACAATGACGTCAGAAGATTGATTAGTATCAGGTCCAACACCTGGGGGACAAGACATGGACATTGTATGGTAATGAGACAATGACGTCAGAAGATTGATTAGTATCAGGTCCAACACCTGGGGGACAAGACATGGACAGCGTATGGTAATGAGACAATGACGTCAGAAGATTGATTTGTATCAGGTCCAAACAGCTGGTTGAAAAGTGAGCGGAGACACAGGTTAAAGAGAAGAGAGAGAGAGAGAGAGAGAGAGAGAGAGAGAGAGAGAGAGAGAGAGAGAGAGAGAGAGAGAGAGAGAGATTTCGTTTTATTAGCACAGTGTAAAAAATGAACCACATAAGACATGAGAATCCTTTCCTTGATGGAAAAGAAAATAAGCATAAAAAGTAAGAATAATAACAACAGCAGCAAGAATAAATCAAAGGCATTCAAGCTTGCAAAGACACCAGCAACAGCAGTAAAAACACAAAACCTGCATAGAAATGGAAATAAAAATGATTTTTTTTAATAAAGTGACGTGTGTGTGCGCATGTGTGTGTGTGTGTGTATTAAGTACTTGGAGGTAAGAAAGAGACAGGGGAGGTGGTTTTCGATTGAGTTTGACACACTGGGGATAAAGGGGTTAATCTCTTTGTGCAGGAGTTGGCTTTCATTACGTAACCATAGTTACAGCCAGCCTGCCCACCACCACCCAAAGTTGGACAAATTAAAGAAGAGGGCGCAGGTGGGAGGGTGAGGTAGGAGGAGGACTTAACTGGCTTTTTATTGAACCACTTAAACCCCAGAGCCATCGAATAGAAGAGTTGCGACATTGAGGGGGCAGAAAACAGCCCGGTCACGGGGTTCAGGTACTCGCGATAGCCCATAGACCCAATGCATTTCCGTGAACGTCCGGTTGTCCCCATTTGAAGCCTTCAAATAGGGACAAACCAATAGAAGTCTATGTACAGTAGACGAGCCGCCATTGGACGACTGGCCCCATGAAGTGAACGGAGTTTGCGTAACTCTGTCTTACTATATGGCTCTGTTAAACCCTAGATACTTACTGACTGGGGTCCCCTAGTATAGGGCTCTATACCAGGTCCTCTAACATATATTATCGCCAAATGTTCATCCCCACAGAATAAGATTTGAAAGGATGGTTTAAAAAAATGATAGCTTTGGTTAAAACAAAAAGGTTTAAAGGTTAAAGTTCTAATAGTAATGCGTAAGTGTGTGTGCGCGTGTGTGTGTGTGTGGCCATAGCTGACTGGTTAGTAAGCCCTCCTGAGGAACAAAGGGGCTGTGGTTGTTACAGGCATAGATATATATAAGAAAGCTAGAAGGAGCACCCGCTCTCTGGCCAACGAAGAGCGACGTTGCTACGTGGCGGCCATCTTACTTCGGGGCAGCATAACATGTACTTTTAAATAACCATAACTTGCAAAATCTTCAACCGATTTTCAAACGGTTTGGTTTGTTATAAACGTCAGAGACTTCCGCATACTTATATGCTTTTTATACGACGTTCATATATAAAAAAACTAAATTAAGCAGATAAGCGTCCTGAATCATAGCCACGTTGACAACGTTTGTAATAAACCAACCCGTTTGTACAGTAAATCCGTCAAGATTTGAGCGAGTTATTGTTTGAGCTGCCATAGAACATACTGTACTGTAGCCCCGAAGCAAGATGGCCGCCAGGTGGACTACGTCAGAGACTCCGCCTTTGAGCCATCTAGACAATGTGTCGATGTGTGTCCCTGAGCAACACTCTTAACCCCTAATTGCTCCCAGAGCGGCTCACTGCTCCAGCCTCCTAGTTGTTATACGATGTATAAATGCAGGACAAATGTAACGTACTGTACTGTATGTGCAAATATACAATGAGCAAAAACAAATGATGTATTTTATCATTATTAATGTGTGTGTACAGTACTGTGGGTGTAGTGAAGAGAGGTCTAAGAAAGGAGCGAGCTCGCACGTGAAAGCGATCAGGAGAGAGAGTGAGATAGAGAGAGGTTGTAGAAGAGCGGGCTGAATGTAGGCCAGTGGAGCAGAAACCAGAACAACAATGCACTGCTTCCTCCTCAATCACACAGGAGTCAAGTTTCCCTGCTTGAATAAACATGACCAGCCAGCACTCAATAAACCACACACACACACACACACACACACACACATACACGGTACACATGCACGCACGCACGCACGCACGCACGCCAGGGTTTTTCCTGCGTGCAGAAATCCCAGGTGGCTGTCTGGGAGTTTGTTCCCGCTGACCCCTAAAGGAAGGTAGAAAAAAGCCCTACAATAAATACAAGCATCTGTTCTGGTGCTCAGCTCATCAAAAGTACATCATGTGGAAGTGCGTCTGCCGCCTCAGACATATCTGGCGATCTCGTCTGGCATGCAAAGATTGGTCTCTTATTATGCTCGCCACCTACAAGGCCCCTCTCAATAATAGTTTATTTTGAAAATCATTTAAAAAAAATAGTTCAACTAGCCGATCTACATCTACACCTTGCGAGCTTGTAGATCAGCTATTTGAACTATTTTAAAAAGGTTTTTTTTAAATAGTAAAACAAATGGCAAATAAGTTTAGGGATAAGGTTTAAGGTAGCCCTAAACGTCATGTTTTATTATTACTATGATTATTGATGATGATGCCTGAGAGAGAGAGAGAGAGAGAGAGAGAGAGAGACAGAGACAGAGACAGAGACAGAGACAGAGACAGAGACAGAGACAGAGACAGAGACAGAGACAGAGACAGAGACAGAGACAGAGACAGAGACAGAGACAGAGAGAGAGAGAGAGAGAGAGAGAGAGAGAGAGAGAGAGAGAGAGAGAGAGAGAGAGAGAGAGAGACAAAGAGAGAGAGAGAGAGACAAAGAGACAGAGAGAGAGAGAGAGACAGAGAGACAGAGAGACAGAGAGACAGAGAGAGAGAGAGAGAGAGAGAGAGAGAGAGAGAGACCCCGGTTTGATTCCTGGGCTGGGTGGACCATTAAGCTCCCTCACGTTGTTTCCAGAGTCCTGAATAATCTCCACTGTAACTATCAACAAAGGCAGAAAAAAAAAACTAAAAACACGTGTACCGACCGAGGGCCCCTCTATGTTATTCCATTACATTAAGTATGTGTACCGAGGGCCCCTCTATGTTATTCCATTACATTAAGTATGTGTACCGAGGGCCCCTCTATGTTATTCCATTACATTAAGTATGTGTACCGAGGGCCCCTCTATGTTATTCCATTACATTAAGTATGTGTACCGAGGGCCCCTCTATGTTATTCCATTACATTAAGTATGTGTACCGAGGACCCCTCTATGTTATTCCATTACATTAAGTATGTGTACCGAGGGCCCCTCTATGTTATTCCATTACATTAAGTATGTGTACCGAGGGGCCCCTCTATGTTATTCCATTACATTAAGTATGTGTACCGAGGGCCCCTCTATGTTATTCCATTACATTAAGTATGTGTACCGAGGGCCCCTCTATGTTATTCCATTACATTAAGTATGTGTACCGAGGGCCCCTCTATGTTATTCCATTACATTAAGTATGTGTACCGAGGGCCCCTCTATGTTATTCCATTACATTAAGTATGTGTACCGAGGGCCCCTCTATGTTATTCCATTACATTAAGTATGTGTACCGAGGGCCCCTCTATGTTATTCCATTACATTAAGTATGTGTACCGAGGGCCCCTCTATGTTATTCCATTACATTAAGTATGTGTACCGAGGGCCCCTCTATGTTATTCCATTACATTAAGTATGTGTACCGAGGGGCCCCTCTATGTTATTCCATTACATTAAGTGTGTACCGAGGGCCCCTCTATGTTATTCCATTACATTAAGTATGTGTACCGAGGGCCCCTCTATGTTATTCCATTACATTAAGTATGTGTACCGAGGGCCCCTCTATGTTATTCCATTACATTAAGTATGTGTACCGAGGGCCCCTCTATGTTATTCCATTACATTAAGTATGTGTACAGAGGGCCCCTCTATGTTATTCCATTACATTAAGTATGTGTACCGAGGGCCCCTCTATGTTATTCCATTACATTAAGTATGTGTACCGAGGGCCCCTCTATGTTATTCCATTACATTAAGTATGTGTACCGAGGGCCCCTCTATGTTATTCCATTACATTAAGTATGTGTACCGAGGGCCCCTCTATGTTATTCCATTACATTAAGTATGTGTACCGAGGGCCCCTCTATGTTATTCCATTACATTAAGTATGTGTACCGAGGGCCCCTCTATGTTATTCCATTACATTAAGTATGTGTACCGAGGGCCCCTCTATGTTATTCCATTACATTAAGTATGTGTACCGAGGGGCCCCTCTATGTTATTCCATTACATTAAGTGTGTACCGAGGGCCCCTCTATGTTATTCCATTACATTAAGTATGTGTACCGAGGGCCCCTCTATGTTATTCCATTACATTAAGTATGTGTACCGAGGGCCCCTCTATGTTATTCCATTACATTAAGTATGTGTACCGAGGGCCCCTCTATGTTATTCCATTACATTAAGTATGTGTACCGAGGGCCCCTCTATGTTATTCCATTACATTAAGTATGTGTACCGAGGGCCCCTCTATGTTATTCCATTACATTAAGTATGTGTACAGAGGGCCCCTCTATGTTATTCCATTACATTAAGTATGTGTACCAAGGGCCCCTCTATGTTATTCCATTACATTAAGTATGTGTACCGAGGGCCCCTCTATGTTATTCCATTACATTAAGTATGTGTACCGAGAGCCCCTCTATGTTATTCCATTACATTAAGTGTGTACCGAGGGCCCCTCTATGTTATTCCATTACATTAAGTATGTGTACCGAGGGCCCCTCTATGTTATTCCATTACATTAAGTATGTGTACCGAGGGCCCCTCTATGTTATTCCATTACATTAAGTATGTGTACCGAGGGCCCCTCTATGTTATTCCATTACATTAAGTATGTGTACCGAGGGCCCCTCTATGTTATTCCATTACATTAAGTATGTGTACCGAGGGCCCCTCTATGTTATTCCATTACATTAAGTATGTGTACCGAGGGCCCCTCTATGTTATTCCATTACATTAAGTATGTGTACCGAGGGCCCCTCTATGTTATTCCATTACATTAAGTATGTGTACCGAGGGCCCCTCTATGTTATTCCATTACATTAAGTATGTGTACAGAGGGCCCCTCTATGTTATTCCATTACATTAAGTATGTGTACCGAGGGCCCCTCTATGTTATTCCATTACATTAAGTATGTGTACCGAGGGCCCCTCTATGTTACTCCATTACATTAAGTATGTGTACCGAGGGCCCCTCTATGTTATTCCATTACATTAAGTATGTGTACCGAGGGGCCCCTCTATGTTATTCCATTACATTAAGTATGTGTACCGAGGGCCCCTCTATGTTATTCCATTACATTAAGTATGTGTACCGAGGGCCCCTCTATGTTATTCCATTACATTAAGTATGTGTACCGAGGGCCCCTCTATGTTATTCCATTACATTAAGTATGTGTACCGAGGGCCCCTCTATGTTATTCCATTACATTAAGTATGTGTACCGATAGGGCCCCTCTATGTTATTCCATTACATTAAGTATGTGTACCGAGGGCCCCTCTATGTTATTCCATTACATTAAGTATGTGTACCGAGGGCCCCTCTATGTTATTCCATTACATTAAGTATGTGTACCGAGGGGCCCCTCTATGTTATTCCATTACATTAAGTATGTGTACCGAGGGCCCCTCTATGTTATTCCACTACATTAAGTATGTGTACCGAGGGCCCCTCTATGTTATTCCATTACATTAAGTATGTGTACCGAGGGCCCCTCTATGTTATTCCATTACATTAAGTATGTGTACCGAGGGCCCCTCTATGTTATTCCATTACATTAAGTATGTGTACCGAGGGCCCCTCTATGTTATTCCATTACATTAAGTATGTATACCGAGGGCCCCTCTATGTTATTCCATTACATTAAGTATGTGTACCGAGGGCCCCTCTATGTTATTCCATTACATTAAGTATGTGTACCGAGGGCCCCTCTATGTTATTCCATTACATTAAGTATGTGTACCGAGGGCCCCTCTGTTATTCCATTACATTAAGTATGTGTACCGAGGGCCCCTCTGTTATTCCACTACATTAAGTATGTGTACCGAGGGCCCCTCTATGTTATTCCATTACATTAAGTATGTGTACCGAGGGCCCCTCTATGTTATTCCATTACATTAAGTATGTGTACCGAGGGCCCCTCTATGTTATTCCATTACATTAAGTATGTGTACCGAGGGCCCCTCTATGTTATTCCATTACATTAAGTATGTGTACCGAGGGCCCCTCTATGTTATTCCATTACATTAAGTACGTGTACCGAGGGCCCCTCTATGTTATTCCATTACATTAAGTATGTGTACCGAGGGCCCCTCTATGTTATTCCATTACATTAAGTATGTGTACCGAGGGCCCCTCTATGTTATTCCATTACATTAAGTATGTGTACCGAGGGCCCCTCTATGTTATTCCATTACATTAAGTATGTGTACCGAGGGCCCCTCTATGTTATTCCATTACATTAAGTATGTGTACCGAGGGCCCCTCTATGTTATTCCATTACATTAAGTATGTGTACCGAGGGCCCCTCTATGTTATTCCATTACATTAAGTGTGTACCGAGGGCCCCTCTATGTTATTCCATTACATTAAGTATGTGTACCGAGGGCCCCTCTATGTTATTCCATTACATTAAGTATGTGTACCGAGGGCCCCTCTATGTTATTCCATTACATTAAGTATGTGTACCGAGGGCCCCTCTATGTTATTCCATTACATTAAGTATGTGTACCGAGGGCCCCTCTATGTTATTCCATTACATTAAGTATGTGTACAGAGGGCCCCTCTATGTTATTCCATTACATTAAGTATGTGTACCGAGGGCCCCTCTATGTTATTCCATTACATTAAGTATGTGTACCGATAGGGCCCCTCTATGTTATTCCATTACATTAAGTATGTGTACAGAGGGCCCCTCTATGTTATTCCATTACATTAAGTATGTGTACCGAGGGCCCCTCTATGTTATTCCATTACATTAAGTATGTGTACCGAGGGGCCCCTCTATGTTATTCCATTACATTAAGTATGTGTACCGAGGGCCCCTCTATGTTATTCCATTACATTAAGTATGTGTACCGAAGGCCCCTCTATGTTATTCCATTACATTAAGTATGTGTACCGAGGGCCCCTCTATGTTATTCCATTACATTAAGTATGTGTACCGAGGGGCCCCTCTATGTTATTCCATTACATTAAGTATGTGTACCGAGGGCCCCTCTATGTTATTCCATTACATTAAGTATGTGTACTGAGGGCCCCTCTATGTTATTCCATTACATTAAGTATGTGTACCGAGGGCCCCTCTATGTTATTCCATTACATTAAGTATGTACCGAGGGCCCCTCTATGTTATTCCATTACATTAAGTATGTGTACCGATAGGGCCCCTCTATGTTATTCCATTACATTAAGTATGTGTACCGAGGGCCCCTCTATGTTATTCCATTACATTAAGTATGTGTACCGAGGGCCCCTCTATGTTATTCCATTACATTAAGCATGTGTACCGAGGGCCCCTCTATGTTATTCCATTACATTAAGCATGTGTACCGAGGGCCCCTCTATGTTATTCCATTACATTAAGTATGTGTACCGAGGGCCCCTCTATGTTATTCCATTACATTAAGTATGTGTACCGAGGCCCAGGCCGTAGCGTAACGGTCTGGGCACCGGACTGGTGATCCAGTCGCGGTGTGCCGCGGGTTCGACTCCCGGACCCGACACGGCCTTTACCGCATGTCATCCCCCCATCTCTCTCCCGTTTCCTGTCAGCCTACTTTCTATCCCTTAAAAAATCAATAAAGGCGTAAGCCGCAAAAAAATATATTAAAAAAATAAATAAAAAAGTATGTGTACCGAGGGCCCCTCTATGTTATTCCATTACATTAAGTATGTGTACCGAGGGCCCCTCTATGTTATTCCATTACATTAAGTATGTGTACCGAGGGCCCCTCTATGTTATTCCATTACATTAAGCATGTGTACCGAGGGCCCCTCTATGTTATTCCATTACATTAAGTATGTGTACCGAGGGCCCCTCTATGTTATTCCATTACATTAAGTATGTGTACCGAGGGCCCCTCTATGTTATTCCATTACATTAAGTATGTGTACCGAGGGGCCCCTCTATGTTATTCCATTACATTAAGTATGTGTACAGAGGGCCCCTCTATGTTATTCCATTACATTAAGTATGTGTACCGAGGGGCCCCTCTATGTTATTCCATTACATTAAGTATGTGTACCGAGGGCCCCTCTATGTTATTCCATTACATTAAGTATGTGTACCGAGGGCCCCTCTATGTTATTCCATTACATTAAGTATGTGTACCGAGGGCCCCTCTATGTTATTCCATTACATTAAGTATGTGTACCGAGGGCCCCTCTATGTTATTCCATTACATTAAGTATGTGTACCGAGGGCCCCTCTATGTTATTCCATTACATACAGTATGTGTACCGAGGGCCCCTCTATGTTATTCCATTACATTAAGTATGTGTACCGAGGGCCCCTCTATGTTATTCCATTACATTAAGTATGTGTACCGAGGGGCCCCTCTATGTTATTCCATTACATTAAGTATGTGTACCGAGGGCCCCTCTATGTTATTCCATTACATTAAGTATGTGTACCGAGGGCCCCTCTATGTTATTCCATTACATTAAGTATGTGTACCGAGGGCCCCTCTATGTTATTCCATTACATTAAGTATGTGTACCGAGGGCCCCTCTATGTTATTCCATTACATTAAGTATGTGTACCAAGGGCCCCTCTATGTTATTCCATTACATTAAGTATGTGTACCGAGGGCCCCTCTATGTTATTCCATTACATTAAGTATGTGTACCGAGGGCCCCTCTATGTTATTCCATTACATTAAGTATGTGTACCGATAGGGCCCCTCTATGTTATTCCATTACATTAAGTATGTGTACCGAGGGCCCCTCTATGTTATTCCATTACATTAAGTATGTGTACCGAGGGGCCCCTCTATGTTATTCCATTACATTAAGCATGTGTACCGAGGGCCCCTCTATGTTATTCCATTACATTAAGTATGTGTACCGAGGGCCCCTCTATGTTATTCCATTACATTAAGTATGTGTACCGATAGGGCCCCTCTATGTTATTCCATTACATTAAGTATGTGTACCGAGGGCCCCTCTATGTTATTCCATTACATTAAGTATGTACCGAGGACCCCTCTATGTTATTCCATTACATTAAGTATGTGTACCGAGGGCCCCTCTATGTTATTCCATTACATTAAGTATGTGTACCGAGGGCCCCTCTATGTTATTCCATTACATTAAGTATGTGTACCGAGGGCCCCTCTATGTTATTCCATTACATTAAGTATGTGTACCGATAGGGCCCCTCTATGTTATTCCATTACATTAAGTATGTGTACAGAGGGCCCCTCTATGTTATTCCATTACATTAAGTATGTGTACCGAGGGCCCCTCTATGTTATTCCATTACATTAAGTATGTGTACCGATAGGGCCCCTCTATGTTATTCCATTACATTAAGTATGTGTACCGAGGGCCCCTCTATGTTATTCCATTACATTAAGTATGTGTACCGAGGGCCCCTCTATGTTATTCCATTACATTAAGTATGTGTACCGAGGGCCCCTCTATGTTATTCCATTACATTAAGTATGTGTACCGAGGGCCCCTCTATGTTATTCCATTACATTAAGTATGTGTACCGAGGGCCCCTCTATGTTATTTCATTACATTAAGTATGTGTACCGAGGGCCCCTCTATGTTATTCCATTACATTAAGTATGTGTACCGAGGGCCCCTCTATGTTATTCCATTACATTAAGTATGTGTACCGAGGGCCCCTCTATGTTATTCCATTACATTAAGTATGTGTACCGAGGGCCCCTCTATGTTATTCCATTACATTAAGTATGTGTACCGAGGGCCCCTCTATGTTATTCCATTACATTAAGCATGTGTACCGAGGGCCCCTCTATGTTATTCCATTACATTAAGCATGTGTACCGAGGGCCCCTCTATGTTATTCCATTACATTAAGTATGTGTACCGAGGGGCCCCTCTATGTTATTCCATTACATTAAGTATGTGTACCGATAGGGCCCCTCTATGTTATTCCATTACATTAAGTATGTGTACCGAGGGCCCCTCTATGTTATTCCATTACATTAAGTATGTGTACCGAGGGCCCCTCTATGTTATTCCATTACATTAAGTATGTGTACCGAGGGCCCCTCTATGTTATTCCATTACATTAAGTATGTGTACCGAGGGCCCCTCTATGTTATTCCATTACATTAAGTATGTGTACCGAGGGCCCCTCTATGTTATTCCATTACATTAAGTATGTGTACCGAGGCCCAGGCCGTAGCGTAACGGTCTGGGCACCGGACTGGTGATCCAGTCGCGGTGTGCCGCGGGTTCGACTCCCGGACCCGACACGGCCTTTACCGCATGTCATCCCCCCATCTCTCTCCCGTTTCCTGTCAGCCTACTTTCTATCCCTTAAAAAATCAATAAAGGCGTAAGCCGCAAAAAAATATATTAAAAAAATAAATAAAAAAGTATGTGTACCGAGGGCCCCTCTATGTTATTCCATTACATTAAGTATGTGTACCGAGGGCCCCTCTATGTTATTCCATTACATTAAGTATGTGTACCGAGGGCCCCTCTATGTTATTCCATTACATTAAGTATGTGTACCGAGGGCCCCTCTATGTTATTCCATTACATTAAGTATGTGTACCGAGGGCCCCTCTATGTTATTCCATTACATTAAGTATGTGTACCGAGGGCCCCTCTATGTTATTCCATTACATTAAGTATGTGTACCGAGGGCCCCTCTATGTTATTCCATTACATTAAGTATGTGTACCGAGGGCCCCTCTATGTTATTCCATTACATTAAGTATGTGTACCGAGGGCCCCTCTATGTTATTCCATTACATTAAGCATGTGTACCGAGGGCCCCTCTATGTTATTCCATTACATTAAGTATGTGTACCGAGGGCCCCTCTATGTTATTCCATTACATTAAGTATGTGTACCGAGGGCCCCTCTATGTTATTCCATTACATTAAGTATGTGTACCGAGGGGCCCCTCTATGTTATTCCATTACATTAAGTATGTGTACAGAGGGCCCCTCTATGTTATTCCATTACATTAAGTATGTGTACCGAGGGCCCCTCTATGTTATTCCATTACATTAAGTATGTGTACCGAGGGCCCCTCTATGTTATTCCATTACATTAAGTATGTGTACCGAGGGCCCCTCTATGTTATTCCATTACATTAAGTATGTGTACCGAGGGCCCCTCTATGTTATTCCATTACATTAAGTATGTGTACCGAGGGCCCCTCTATGTTATTCCATTACATTAAGTATGTGTACCGAGGGCCCCTCTATGTTATTCCATTACATTAAGTATGTACCGAGGGCCCCTCTATGTTATTCCATTACATTAAGTCTGTGTACAGAGACGTTTTATCCAGATGAAGGTGGCGTGCACGTCACGCACTCATGCAGGTGGTCATAATTAAAGTACCACCACTGCCTCGTTTTGAGCCGGGGAAAGCCCTGGCGCACACACGCACAGAAAACACAAACATACAGTACACACACGCACAGAAAACACAAACATACAGTACACACACGCACAGAACATAGACTACACACAAACATACAGTACACACACGCACAGAACATAGACTACACACAAACATACAGTACACACACGCACAGAAAACAGACTACACACAAACATACAGTACACACACGCACAGAAAACAGACTACACACAAACATACAGTACACACACGCACAGAAAACAGACTACACACAAACATACAGTACACACACGCACAGAAAACAGACTACACACAAACATACAGTACACACACGCACAGAAAACAGACTACACACAAACATACAGTACACACACGCACAGAAAACAGACTACACACAAACATACAGTACACACACGCACAGAAAACAGACTACACACAAACATACAGTACACACACGCACAGAAAACAGACTACACACAAACATACAGTACACACACGCACAGAAAACAGACTACACACAAACATACAGTACACACACGCACAGAAAACAGACTACACACAAACATACAGTACACACACGCACAGAAAACAGACTACACACAAACATACAGTACACACACACACAGAAAATAGACCACACACAAACATACAGTACATACATGCACAGAAAATAGACCACACACAAACATACAGTACATGCATGCACAGTGCGCACTGCCCCTAACACTTATGATGTACACACTCCCTCATACAGCCTCACAAATGAGGGCTCATGTACACACACACGTGCGCACACACACAAACACACACGTGTGCGCGCACACACACACACTTTTGCATTTGAATCCTGAAAAGTAACAGTTTGGGACATACGTATGAGGTTTCCCACCCCGCCAGAGACGATATGGAACTGGAAGGGGGGTCCAGACTTACGTCAGCGTTGATGTCGTTGAACTTGGTGATGAAGGCGTGCTTGACGACGTCCACAGTGACCTCCGAGGCTATCACCATGACGACGTCAGGGAACAGCACCCACAGGTGGTCTGGGATCAGAGCAAGCATTAATGACATCATCGCAAATCAAATGACCTCAACCACATTATGGCCAGAAGAATAAACTGCATTTGTCTCTCTCACACACACACACACACACACACACACACACAAACAATAGTAAACTAATAATAAGGGAAAATTTGCTAAATGTGTGGCAAATCTGCAAAGAAAATGCTTACCACTAGCTTTCTACACAGATTTGTTCACAAAGGTGTCTACTATAACATATAATTTTTTTCCGACCCAACTCCCTTGGGAAACTTTGTGACAGCTGCTGAAAGATGGGGTACCATTAACAACCAATATAAGGCAAAAATGTCCAAATCTTATTATACTTTAAGTAGCATGTGACATATCAAACTAAGGGGTTTTCATGATTCTGAATCCATGGCAAAGCATTACCGTTGCCTAAATATGCCCATAGCCGTCATCACAAATGTGATGAGGTCAACACATTTGGGTACATGGCCGAATTTAGCCCAAGGAGTATTTTTTTTTATTTTTTTATTTTTTTTAAGATATTTTTTTGCGGCTTACGCCTTTTATTGATTTTTGAAGGGACAGACAGTAGGCTGACAGGAAACGGGAGAGAGATGGGGGGATGACATGCAGTAAAGGCCGTGTCGGGTCCGGGAGTCGAACCCGCGGCACACTGCGACTGGATTACCAGTCCGGTGCCCAGACCGTTACGCTACGGCCTGGGCCGCCCAAGGAGTATTTTTGTGCAAAACTAATGCTTGGAATGGATTCAGCATCATGAAGACCCCCTAGTTTGACATTTAAAGCATCATGAAATGTTGGGAATTTTGCCTTATATTGGTTGTTAAACGGTACCCCAACTTTCAGCAGTTGTCACGAAGTTTCCCAAGGGAGTTGGGTCGGAACAAATGTATATGTTATAGTAGATACCTTTATGAAGAAAAGCTAGTGAAGAGAAAGCTCTATTATCACGATTATTTCTTTCCACAAACAAGGGCTTGAAACTAAATAATGATGACATTGGATCCACTGGGACACAGGTAGTATTTTTTATTTCCTGAAAAGTAAAGGTTCTCTTGTCCACTAGCCCCTTCCTAACATTTTAGTGTAGTTTCAATTTCTTGATGAAATTGTCAACATATTTAGTCTCAGTCATCATAGCTTTGTTTTCATTTAGTTTTCGTCAGTGGAACAAAGGTAGTCGACGGAACATATTTCGTCTCAGTATTGGTCGACAAAATCAACTGTGGGCCCCATGTAGCCCACAGCTTGAGAAGCACTGCGGTGAAGCATTGAGGTGAAGCATTGAGGTGAAGCATTGAGGTGAAGCACTGCGGTGAAGCATTGAGGTGCAGTGCAGTCAGAACTAGAAAAAGTGCCCTTCTGGGCACAGGTCTCCACCAGGAGGATAGGACTGTGTGAGATGTTTGGCAAAATGTTTAGGAGTAATATAAACATGTTTTTTTGTTTTAGTTTTTTGCAACAATTTTCTTCATTTTGTTGAGGAAATGCAGAGCCAGATCACTCATAGCATCTCTGAGGATAGAATTCTGGATGAGCAGGACATATGCAGCATTTTGAACGAAACGGGCCACTCCTGAAAACTTTGGAAGGCAATCTTAGCCAATCAGTGTAGAATCTGAGAAATCCAACAGACTCGTCTTGATCACATGACTACAGAGATCATGTGGACAGATTGCGTGAGATTTGGATTAAATCTGTGCTAACATAAGCAATGTGTTTTACAGAAATCGGCCTCATGGTGGAGCTATAACTGGCAGATGTGGAGGGATTCAGGGACAATGTTTTACCATGGCCTCTAGGGAGTGCGCATACATAAGTTGTATACAGTTCGATGCAGTTATAGCTAAAAACAGGAATTGGCCTGTTGCCACCATGAGGCTGATTTGGGGAAAAGAATTGTGGCATGTCGTCCTCGGCCTAGTGGAAATGTGCGTGTATAATTTCACGGAAATTGCACACAGTGTTTGTGATTTGTAGCATTTTTTCAAACGGACCAATCGTGTGAGCTTTGGAAGCCAATCTTAGCCAATCAGGATGGAAGATGGGAAATGGTGCCGCTCCGTGTTGATCACATGACTATGGAGATAGTGTATATCGAATTGTGTCATGTATGGATAAAATGTGTACGAGTAATCTACAGAAATGTGTTTTGCCTAAATCGGCCTCATGGTGGCGCTATAACAGACCGTTGAGGGATATTTGGGGCAGAGGTTCGTCGTTGGCATCCAGGGAGTGTGTGCAACGTTGGCATGGATCGGGCCAACAGTGCCGGAGATTAGCTGATAACGGACAGACGGACGGACACACACACACACGGACGGAGTGCAAAACATACTCTCTCCCCATGCCTTCGGCCTGGTGGAGACAATGAGGCTGCAGTGTGATGGTTACCTGGGTTCAGTCAGAATGAGGCTGCAGTGTGATTGGTTACCTGGGTTCAGTCAGAATGAGGCTGCAGTGTGATTGGTTACCTGGGTTCAGTCAGAATGAGGCTGCAGTGTGATTGGTTACCTGGGTTCCACGAGAACTGCTCCATGTTCCTGAGGCACACGATAAGCAGGAGGATGTAGTTGGTGAACCTCTCCTTTATGTCTGCACAAAACACAACACATCAATCCAGGATTAACCTACTTCTGGACGCACGCACGCATGCCCATACACACACACGCGCCCACACACACACACACACACGCGCACACGCACACTCACGATACTGAACTCATCTGCCTACATTTTCAACCCTGAGATCAAATGCCTGGACATAAATGGAGGCATCATTTGGAAATTCTGGGCCAACACCGATACAACATTTAGAATATTTGTCAAAAGGCAGATCTACAAGTTCACAACTTGTTCAACCGGGATGTGTTGTGAGCTTGTAGATCCTATGTTCTTGAAAATAGGTCTTGTGTGGTTAATGGCATAAAGAGTTGATTAGTTGTTTGCACTGCTCACCACTGTTGGACATCTGAAACAGGTTGTTCTTCTCAAACTTCTTGAACACACTCCCTTTGATCTCCACAAACTGCCAAAGAGGACAGACAGACATTAATGATGGCTTTCACATCCGTGTAAACACGGTCAAACACTGTCATGGGAGCGGAAAGGGAAGAGGACTGATATGCATCTTAATCTATTTTGGCCTGACCTCGAAATAAATAAATAAAATCTTCTAAATTCTCCAGTTTTCTGAAAAAAATATTTTCACGGTTTAAAAAAAATAGCAGACCTACAAGCTCGTAGCACGCCACTCGGTGGAGTGCTATGAGCTTGTAGATCTGCTATTTTTCAATAGCTAAATTATAACAATGTTAATTAAAACACCAAAAGGGGTTCCCGCCCAAAATGGGTTAAAAGCTATAGATAGCGTTCCAAAGTGTGATTTGGGGCCAACATCCTAATACTGTCCAATCTTTAGATAGGGAGGGGGTGAAATTATGACAGGCAGTTTCTGCTGTCAAAAAACACATTTGAATTCTGCTCTCAGGGCAGCCTAAATGCTATCCATATTGATTTGGGGCCCTAAGGATGAATACAAAATGAACATCAACGTTCTAATACTGTCAGATATTCTACCGTTAGACGGATGTTAGGTTCTTAGTTTACGTCCTAGAAGACTATTTCTATGCATTTGATGTATTACCTTGTGTTGTTATTGCGCACTGTGAATCGCTCTGGATTAAGAGCATCTGCTAAATGCCTAAATTGTCTATAATATAGGATTTATTCATTTTAAAGGGACAGCTTTGTTAAAAAAAAAACACTCGTCTCTTTTCATTTGCTGCTTTCTTTCGTTTCGGGGGCATTCGAACATGGGGCTAAATATGTATTTAAAATGTAATAGTTTTTTTAATACGTTTTATAGAGATTTCTTTATTATTAGTAGTATATCCGGTGATCTTTTGTGGCCAGATGTAATTTCTTGGGGTCTAGTAGGACTATAGCAAATAATAATAAAGAAATCGCTGTAAAATTTTGTAAAAACAAATACGTATTTAGCCCTATGTCCGAATGCCCCCACCCTCCTGTCAGAAATAGCTAAAACCGTTCAAACTAAGGAAAGCAGCAAATGAGAAAAATTTAACCCTCATCTTTTACTTTCTAAAACAACCTAAAACATGAACCTTGGTTGAAAAAAAACTAAAGTTGTCCTTTAATGAAAACAATGTTATTTTCTACTGTAAGAGGTGCAGTATGGTAATACAATGCAAGACTTATGCCAGTCTTTTAGAGACGGCGACCATCTCCAGATAAAACGTCAAAGTACACGAGAACGCACACATGAAAACGCTATAATGCGGTAACGTGCTGCCAAATAGACCAGTCACCCACGTACAAGAAGAAGAACCCCTTCACGCAACCCTATCGGGGTTTTGCTTCCAGAACACAACGTGGTTGTGGCCGTCGCTCGCTGCCTGCTTTCTACGGTGACACAGTCAGACAGGCTGTGAGGAAGCTCAGAGCATACAGGCAGAGCGCGCAGCGGGATGGTTATATATTTTATAATACATTAGGCTACATAAATGAAGGCTTGTTCAGGAACTTCATTATATCATATATGGCTCTGCATCAATGTAATAAACATATGCACTGTGAGCCAACGTGATCCATACGTTTTGCGGATTCACCGTTTTGCCTGTTTACACGGAGACGGGATAAAACGGCATTCTCAAAGATTTCCACTCTGGAAGGTGGTTTCACTTTGTTGCGTTTTCACCTCCTGAAAACACCGTTCTCGTCTAAAGGGACCACAGCAAACGATACTTTATTTTGCCGTTTTCTATGGACACCATTCTCGTGTAAAGACCACCTAAGACTATTATCAGAATTAGCTGTCAAAAGTAATGAAAGTGGGACATCGTCGCAATGACTCCTCTCCATTAGGAGAGGGAGATGACAACCCGTCGCGTGTGTGCAGAGATTAAAATAGGGTGCATTTTGCATCCCAAAACACAGTATATAGTTAAGGGACGCAATAAAACAACGACCTCTGCATCCACGGGATGCACTACTTTACTGTTTTTTTATTCTAGTTTATTTTGCTAGCTTTAGTTATAATAATCATTTCTTCTTCTGTTTTCTACATGAATATAACCCACGTTATAACCATATAAAATGAAATGGGAGTTAAATGTTGCAATTTGTAAAAAATGGAAAAAAATATGACTCCTAACGTTGTTGAAGTGGGACTCATAAAATGTCCCTGTGACTCATCTAAAAGACCATCCCTGCATCCCGGGACTCCTTACATCGAAATCCTATTTACATCACTGTGTGTGTGTGTGTGTGTGTGTGTGTGTGTGTGTGTGTGTGTGTGTGTGTGTGTGTGTGTGTGTGTGTGTGTGTGTGTGTGTGTGTGTGTGAGAGAGACTCACGTTGTTAGACATCATGATGGTGAGCAGAGACTTGTTATGGGAGTTGAAGGCTACATTGAGGGTGGTGGCCTGGACCATGATGAGAATGGCGTGAAGAACTGAAAGGAGACGCTCAGGAAAACACACCTCAACAAAGTCACATGGTGCGTGTGCGCATATACAGCACACACCGCAAAACCCTGAGTGCTCATTTACTTAAAACCCTATACAGGTGTATCCGGGAGAGTCACCGGGAGATCTAGATTAGGCCCCCTCCTGTTTTTTTTTCCTACTGATGTGACTTTCACATTTGGGGCATTTAGTTGGTGATCTACCATAAGCCTGATTTAATTTCGCACTGGTGTCACAAGATGAAAATATTACTTAGGAGAGTGACATGTTACTTATTGAGAGTAATATGTTACTTATTAGTTATTACTCCTTAGAAAAAGTAATAATATTACATTACTTATTACTTGGAATCAAGACTAACACACATACACACACACACACACACACACACACACACACACACACACACACACACACACACAGTATGGATACAGACGTAGAGAACAGCCATGAGGAAGTGAGGGATGACTCCTATGTGAGCTCTCTTCTTCTCTTTGGGCTCCGTGGCCGTCCAGTACAGAGCGTCCAGGATGTCCTGACCAAACGACGAGAAGAGACGGTCCGCCACCTAGTGGACGGGAGGCAGAAGATATTTACAAAGGTTTTTTTGCAACACTGTTGTACATAAAAATATGTCGTGCCTCTTAGGCCCTAAAATAGGTTCAGATCAATCGTTTTTTTTATATATATATATAAGAAATCATTGATATATTTACAAAATAATCATGAATAATCTTGATTAATCAATTAATTGAAAAAGTAATGAATAGAATAATCGCTAAAAACATATTTGCAGCCAAAACTAGAGGCGTTCCGATCAGGTTTTTTGGGACCGATGGGACTGATTGTTGTTCTCATGATCGGCAGGGAGAATGTTTAGGCCTGTAACAAAGATGCAAAACGTATGATTGACTCTTATATTTATATCACTTAAATGGTACAATTTAAAGATCGTTTCTCCAGATCGGGTATTTTTTTTTTAAATTAAAGCAGATCTACAAGCTCATGAACTTTGCTATTTTTTTTAAATCGTCCTTGACATGAAATATTGAGAACCACTGACATAAAGAAAGAAAATAGTTTTTTTTTTTTTTGACGTGCGCGTACCTCCAACATGTTGTATATGATATACAGCTTGATGACAGACTGCCCTCTGATGAGGTGGTACATCATGGAGTAGTCTACATATCCCATCATGGTGTAGCACAGGACCATGATTAACCCTTTCAACACGTCACACACCTGGGCCGGCTGCAGCAGCCGCGAACCACTGGATGGACGGACACACACACACACACACACACACACACACACACACACACACACACACACACACAGTTAACAGAGTTACGCAGATTACTTGTTATTCCTGCTCGTTAAAAGGTGAGTTAATCCATTCTAATTGCAGCTTATCAGTCTGACTCGACCTGGATTCAACAGAGTTCTGCTCCCCTCTGGAGGTCCATGGTGGTATTACACAGGCCGTTGGGCCCATTTCCACATGCAACTGTACAGTATGTGTCTGTAATATGTGTAACCATGTAATGCCAATAACTAGGTCTGGGACTGATTTGAATGACAATTATTCTTCCCCCCCCCCCCCCCCACTGTATCAATAATGTATAATAATAATGTAAACCGGCCCAACCATCTGTGAATGTGGAGAAGAGGACCATACGATGCAGCACTGCCTTGTCTGCCCTCTACTACCCAAACCTTGCAGCTTAAAAGATCTCACAGAGTTCAACAATAATGCAAAAGACTGTGTAAAGATATGGGAAACTAACCACATGCTTCAAAGACACGAAAAGAAGAAGAACTGACTGTGAACCAGGGACCACCACCCTGACTAAGAATCAACCTGGGGACCACTGTTGTGTTGGGAGGGGATATGGGCTAACATTAGTGCATCCCATGTCTAAATTGTCTATACATACCACTGTTTCTCAACCGATGGTCCACGGACTACTAGTGGTCCGCTACAAGCTTGTATATCTGCTATTTTTTTTAAATCGCGTGCAGTGATGACATTAGATGTTCATGCCGGCACCTCCAATGGCATCCTCCCGAGTCCCAACGACCTGACCATCTAAGCGGCATGCTACACACTTGTGTGTAGTGATGCCCTTTAGATGTTCTCATCGGCGCCCCACATGTCATTCGTGCCCCTGTTGTCTAAGCTGCACGCTACACACTTAGTGTAGTGATGCCCTTTAGATGTTCATGCTGGCATCCCCCGCCCCACCCCATCCAAGCCGCGGCTTTGCGTGTGGCGATGATCTAAGATGACCATGCTGGCACCACTAATGGCATCCCCCGCCCCACGCCAATCAAGCCGCACGGTGTGGCTTTGCGTGTGGCGTTGACCTTAGATGACCATGCTGGCTCCCCTAACGTCTTTCCATGCCGTGGCCGTTTATGCCGCAAGTTCCATGCGTGACGCGTCCATAAACGACCATACTCCACGTCTATTCAATAAACAACCCTAAGAGGTCCTTTTGTCTGATGCTTGGTCTGTCCTAGTGAATAGAGCTTTAATGGGTGTGTGTGTGTGTGTGTGTGTGTGTGTGTGTGTGTGTGTGTGTGTGTGTGTGTGTGTGTGTGTGTGTTACCTGAGGCCGCAGCAGGGCAAGGTGAGGAGGCGGAGCAGAGCCAGTAGTACCCTGAGGGGCAGCAGAGTGAACACATACAGGAAGGCATCCAGACACAGGAAGAAGCCAAACGTCATCAACTACACACACACACACACACACACACACACACACACACACACACACAACAGCATGTTCAAGTGGTAACGGCAGTCTGCATGTCAGAACTTGAATTGTTATGTCAGTGCATCGTAACTGAAAACTATTAATATTACGTAACCAGGCATAGTTATACCTACCTTTCTCTCAAAGCATATTCTAAAATATTGTGTGTGTGTGTGTGTGTGCGCGCGCGCATGTGCAATGCATGTATTCCTTACCTTCTCCAGCTCTTTGGGGATGCGGAGGCAGGTGTAGACCCTCTCTCTGCGCTCTGTGTATTTGGCCTCGTTGTGCTCCAGGAAGTATCCCCTGGTGAGCTCCTGGCTGATGAACCTCACCAGAGACAGGTCTGTGGATCACACAGGCACGCCGACAGCTCAGCACCAGGCCGGTCATAATCGTCAAAATCATTTCAAATTTAACTTAATGGAAATGTTCATATATCTTCAAAACATTTCCGAAATGTTAAACAAAATAGACAATTTACAATCTGTAAAATGGGTCGCATATTTTGAGCTTGCAGATCTGCTATTTAAATAGCAGATATGTGTTATTTGTCATATCGGTCCTGTGCAACTTTTTATTTTACGAAGCCTAAAAGCCAAACAGAAATATAAATTGTATTCAAAATGTTCCAATTATGATCAACGACGAGAAACACAATTCAATCGTTGCGGTTAATCGCAATTTACCGGTATTTGTGTGACAATTAATCGTCATGTAAGATTTGACAATCGTGACAGCCCGGCAGCACTGATGAAGCTCACCAGACTAGAGACGGGTCTGGACACTTCAATAACCAACAGCTCCTCACCGAGTCATTTATGCCTGCTTTACAGTAGCCTATATTTGGTTGTGGAACGTGTCACACACCGAAAATAGCAGATCTACGAGCCCACAATGCAACTTTTCAGTTGCCGCTTGCCAACCGGGAGCACGGTGTGGTCTGAAATGGCCGTGGACCAAGTGTACGCAGCTACGGCTAAAAGGTGAGGTGAGGGAGTCTCAGGCGTTTTGTACACGGCCACATAGAGGGGAAAAATGCAGCGGCACAAATGGTAACATTGGAGGTTTCGTGTGCTGACATCATCATCTAGGTGTGAGAATATTTTCGGCAGGAATCAGACCTTTCACAAGGAACCTTATTGAAGGAAGATGCACTATATGACGCTCATGGGCGGCAAACCTTGCACCGGAAGTTCGATGAAATACATGGCAGTGAACAAACAAACACAATTTCTGAAAAGATTGCGACCTTTGTCATACAATAGGTTCAGGAATATAAAAGAAGACATATCACAGGTTGTTTTCGAATCACTCGTTTTTCGGTGTGCACAGTACATCATTTTATTGAGGCATCTAAACAGTGGCAGGTATAGTTTCTGTCTCGGAGGTATCGCGAGATTTGGTTGCCAGACAGCAAATAGTGGACAGTCTTGCCATACATTTCGATACCTCTATAAAAAAAATAAAGTGTACACATCGAAAAGCAACACAGCCAAAAACAATGCGTTATATGTCTTCTTTTATTTTCCTGTGCCGAGTATTCTATAAAAAGGTCTCAATCGTTCAGAAATACTAGCGTTCGTTCATAAGCTGTCCAGCCGACTCTCATAGACTCCAATGTTATTTCACCAAACTTCCGTTGTGAGTCTGCCAGCCAGAGTGACGAATCTGACGGCTGGAATTGCTGGATAGAGAAAATGACGGTGTCCCTTCCTTGACCTTTCAAGTAGTGGCGGGTCTTGATTCAACGAATTAATCAGGCTGGCTGTCAACTGCAGTCTGTCGAGTTCAGGGCAATCAGAGCGTACTAGACTTCAAGTTCACAAAGGAGGCAAGAGCGTGGGAAAGAAGTATTACAACAGAAATAAAAAAACGGATGTGGGTCTTTTAGCAGTGGCCTTTTCAAAACATCCAGTTGTTGATATATTAGGCTGGAATCTGGATGCATTACGTTGCTGTCAGGCAGAAACGTCCTATAGTCCACTCCATAATTCTAACTTTTTTGTGTTTTTCTGTAAATGAATGCCCTACTTGTCTTGATCACACGACAGCGTCTTAAGAAATCATCACGAGTAGAAGATCCACAAGCTTCAGTGCACTCTTTCTGAGAGATAGAGCTTTTCGAAGGCATCACTTTCGATGTGACATAACATAGCGCTTTTATTTGTGTAAAGCAGTGCGCCATCATTTTGTTGTAGTATTGCGCCAGGAGAGAGGGGACAGAGGTAGACTAAGAGCAAAAAGAGAGAGATAGAAAACAGGTTCAATAAAACAAATACAGATAATAAGATAACGTCTGTGCCTTTAGCCTGAAATAACCCCAAGGATGTGGACAATGATTTATGTGTGTATACACACACACACACACACGTCCACAATTGGGTTGGATAGTACAAAAATAATGGTAGCATACATTCCTACAGATTCCCTAAATTCCAGAAGTTACCTTAAGATTCCCAAAGTTACTTCCAGATTGCCCAAAGCTCCCCCCAAAAGTTGCTATAGCTGGGACTCAGTTTGGGACTAATTTAAATCCCATAGGAAGCACACTCACAACTTTCATAAAGTTGAATGTAAACTGTGGTGGCGGGCACAGCAATAACGTGCTTGTGTAACTCCAGTTACAGGCCAAGCACAGACGCGCAGCACAGACACCGGGCAGAGAACATAGCGTACAAAACACATTCAGTTTTTTGCATGCTCGACTCACTCACACACTACACACACACACATGTACATGAAGTGTATGTGTGTAGTGTGGGCACAGTCTGCAGCACACGCGCAATGCACATTTGCACACACGCACATCAAGTCACACATGTAACGTTCAATCAGTGATCCGACATGATCGTACATACAGTCTGTTCCACCTTATAGCAGGCTCGCAGCCAACACATTTCACTCATCAAGCAGCTGCAGAACTGCTGCAGTCAGTGTGTCAGCATTGCAACAAAACTTGCAACCCCAAAGATTGAAGTTCAATCATGCAATCAAACTAATCTAACCACCAGCCAGTGCCGATCACGGTCGGGCTTCCTATATCGGTTACATGCACATGAAAGGGAATTGAGACACCCCCCGTTTAATATAGCTGGCTACTATTACAGACAGTTCAAGCAAAGCACTGTATGTTACGGAGACCGTGCTACATACTGTAGCTTGGCAGCTATATGCGAGCATCCTGGGCTGGCTGCAACGTGAAGGTTGTGTGCACTATTCTGCATGCATGGAAATGCAATGCATGGTGCATCATGAGTGTTCCAGATGACACCACTGCACACTGACACACTGTGCGGTGTACTGTGAAGCTGAGCCAACAAAAACAAAACAAAACAAACGCCTGGCCGGCCAGAGCGGCTAAAACACGTGTTGCACCGAACACGGTGGCCAGGGGAATTGTGTGACCGCCCCGGCGGCCGGCCCCCAGACTCGAGTTGGCTATTTTATAATTCCACGTTATTATTTCACTCATTATGACTTCGGGTTGTTGTTTCGAGGATTGATTGATGCAGTTACAGTCGGGTCACATAATCTGGTGGTGACACACATTATGGAAAAAAGTTTTCCCCTAAAATAGGTCCGGGTTTTTACACAAGTGGTCACACTGGTCAGTGACGTCAGACAGAGTCTCTTAAAGCTTTGCTATGGAATGGATGCCTTTTGTAAGGAATAATAAAATGATTCCCCGCGTTAATCAGAAGAAGTAGCACGAAGACAATTTGACTATACAATACCATTTCGTTTATAACACGATACATTTTGTAAAACAAAATCTCGAATTGTATTAAAACCACGACACGGTCACCGTATACGATAGGCCACGGGTTCCGGCGTACCACTCGTACTGATCGAGGGGTTAGCTCTCACCAGAGAGGTAGCGTTTCTTGCCCTTTCTGTTGCCGTTCTTGTCGCTGAAGCTCAACGTCTCCTTCATGCCGCCGCTCTCCTTGCTCCTCTCCGGTTTGGCAGCCCTCCTCGGCCTCTCCTTGCCCTCCTTCTCCGTGTCTTTCTCTTCTACTCCTCCTGCTAAACCATCCGACACAGAGTCCGCCATCTTCACCAGAGAGTCTCTCCACTCCACCTACTCTCTCTCAGCTGGGCTGACAGCAGGTGCGTCACCGTCCGACGTCACCGGTTTCACGGCGCTGCCAGCAGAGGGCGCGATACAATACTTCCTTTTACAAATTATAATAGAGCAGTGGTTCTCAAATCTCAACCAGACCAGTGGTCCGGGGACCACCTGTGGTTCTTGTCCTTGAGGGGGTTCCGGGTGGTCCCCAGTTAAATGATGGAGAGTTATGGTGACCAAATGGACCCTTGCAGACTCCTGAGAGCGTAAAATGACATCAAATGGATTTGGTTTCATTTCACGCTCAAGAGTTCAATTTATTGTTAAACATCTGCATTACTTAATTTAAAAGAAGTCTACACAATTAGAGAATATAGAAAAATTGTTATTTTGATCATTATGTTTTCCTATCCTATCCTATCACAACATCAATGTGGCATGTGGACAAAATCTTATCCAACAACAAAATATTTTTGGGGATCTGAGAGGCCAAATGTCATCAAATGGTGGTCCGTGGCTCAAATGGTATACAGCTCGGTGAGCTAAGGGTGGCATCACTGCTTTTTGCAGATGATGTGGTCCTGATGGCACCATCGGTCCAAGACCTTCAGCTCTCATTGGACCGGTTCGCAGCCGATTGTAAGGCGGCTGGGATGAGGATCAGTGTCTCCAAATCTGAAGCCATGCTTCTCAGCAGGAAACCGGTGGATTGTGCAGTCTGGGTATAGGGAATGAGGCATCACCCCAGGTGAAGGAGTTCAAGTATCTCTGGGTCTTGTTCACGAGTGAGGGGAGGACGGAGAAGGGGATCAGCCGGAGAATCGGAGCGGCAGGTGGTGGTATTGCAGTCGCTGTACCGCACTGTTGTGACGAAAAGAGAGTTGAGCCAGAAGACAAAGCTCTCTTTCTACCGAGCAATCTTCGTTCCTACTCTCACCTATGGGCATGACTCATGAAGTGTGGGTCATGACCGAAAGAATAAGGTTGCGAATACAAGCGGCCGAAATGAGTTTTCTTCGACGGGTGGCTGGCATCTCCCTTAAAGGGTCAGAAGTTCAGTCACGCAAGAGAGACTCGGAGTAGAGTCGCTGCTCCTTCGCGTGGAAAAGAGCCAGCTTACAGTAGGTGGTTCGGGCATCTGGTTAAGATGCCTCTCGGGCGTCTCCCTAGGGAGGTCCTCGAGGCACGTCCCACTGGGATGAGACCCCGGGGCAGACCAAGGCGCAGTTGGAGGAAACACATCGACTCACTGGCCTTGGCCAAGTCACTAATGTTGCTCTGGAGAGGGAAGTCTGGAACACTGGTGGAGCTGTTGCCCCTGCGACCCGACTACGGATAAGCGGTTGAAGATGGATGGATGGATGGACATGAAAAAGGTTGAAAACCACTGAATTAGATAAGAACAGTATACTGGTTTCAAAGTAGGGTCCGCAACCTCGCTCCTTCTGGAAAAATCATTAGGCCTAGGCCTACAAGAAAATTACGTTTAAAATTCAATATTTTAATTTCAATTCAAATTCTGTACGATTCATAAGATTGTTGGCATCCATATTTTTGATGTAATTTTTGGTCAAACGTTTCCAAAATGTAAAAAAATAGCGAAAGGTAGGGTATATATTAGGTTATAATAGCTCATCCGATGAGCCTCATCAGAAGCACTGAAGTGAATATAGATACCGGTAGACTGATTTGGCTCATTTACCAGTGTAAGAGCACTGCAGTGAAGACAACAAGCAGTTCAATACTTCAAAAAGATCTATTCAATGAAACCTTCACCCAGGAGGACATAGTAGGAAAAGAAGGAGGACACGAAATAATTATTTTGATGAGAGGATGCAATTAATAGCCTACATATTTGTTTCGTTTCATTGAAGCCTGACTATTGGGCTACTTTATTTTATAGGCCTACAGCTCGAGCTGACCTTTTGTGTTTTGTCAGTGGTGGCGCCGCACAGCACTGGTGGGTGTAATTTATTACTGTTGTAAAGCTGCCATTTGGCATGCCAACCTACAGTAGCCTATTGAGAGAAGCATAATAAAAGTGCCAGTGTCTGAAAGGCCAGGTCACAAACAGGCTCATTACACCCGTTGATTAAAGACGAGGGAGGGGAGGAGGAGGAGGAGGTGACTGACAGGATAGGATGAGGAGGAGGAGGGACTGGGAGCATGCAAGTGACTCGGGAGGAGCGCATGGATAGGGTTTCTTCTCTCTGGTAAGGGATCTGTGTGAGTGTGTGTGACCCTGACCCGCCATACGATAAGGTTCGTCGCACGTCGCCAACACGCGCACATCCAGGGGGTCGAGGAGAAGAAAGCAGCTTCTTTATTTCACAATGTTTTGTTTACGCACGTCAACAATACGCGGCGTGTGTCGGTTGTACTACTCTCCGGAAGAATGCGCGTAAAACGCGCACCGCGGCTCTGCCGGCTCACCTCCGCTCTCCGCCGCCGCTGCTACAACACAGCCGGGGTCCGGGTCGGGTTACCGCCCGGAGCCATGGGCCTGCACGGCCCGGGGAGGCTGTAAGATGCCTAGCTTGTGGAAACGGATCGCCTTTTCGGTGGCCTCGGCGCTGTGCATCGGCTCCGTGGTGCTGCTGGTCGTGGCTCTCTCCACCGAGCGCTGGGTCACCGGGCGCATCCTGTGCAAGACCGGGGTCGTGATCGTCAACGCGACCAGCACGGAGCTGGATCAGTTCAGAGGGCACATCTACTACGGCTTGTTTCAGGGAGGGAAGACCAAGAACTGCGGGCTGGGGAACCGACGCAACAAAATCTACAGTAAGATGATATGCCTGCCATCTATATCTACCTGCTGCTGATGCTAGCTGCCTTTCTCTATTCTCTCAGTCAATAAGAAACATACAAGATTAGGCTATTGTAATGGGTCACATTCATTTCTGTTGACCTCAATCTTGACTGATCTGCATAACTCTCTCTCTCTCTCTCTCTCTCTCTCTCTCATTCACTGTCTCTCTGCTGTTGTGAACTTGTGACCTGCAGTAGCCTACTATAGGGGCCCAAACCAAACACATCAGTTATGGCCTAATTTATAAATTGTCTGTGTCTGTTCAGTTTTTCCCAAGCTCGTCCGGACATTGGGGGGGAACTGCGGTGGTCTTCATGCGTTGGTGATTCTCTTCCTGTTCGCTGCCATTGGTTTCGCTGTGGTCAGCCTGTCCTTCTGCATCTACAACGTCCGCAACCCCTACCCCTACCAGAGCATCAAAGGGCACAAGGGACTTTATCTCTGGAACTTTATTGCAGGTGTGTGGCGAAAACACACACACACACACACACACACACACACACACACACACACACAGGTAGGCGTACTTATTGTGGGTAAGGCAACAATGTTCGGAATTTGGCACTCAGGAATATGTAAAATTGACAGATCGGTCTTGATCACATGACTATAGAGATAATGTGTAGCGGTGTGTGTGATGTTTGGGCATGTGTTTAGCAAAAATCAGCCTCCCTCCTGGTGGCACTATTACACAGGCCCATGTTACACACACACACACACACATACACACACACACACACACACACACACACACACACAGTGATGCAGAGCGACTGAGATGGATTTTCGAACAGAAGATATTTGCATTAGCAGAATATATAGAGAAAGCTTGGGACATATGGACAAAGAAAACTTATATGTGATGCATTTTATTTTATTTGTATGTTTTTGCTTATTTCTGTTCTGTTTTTGTTTTGATCAAATACTTGGTGTAACTTCTGTGTGGGAAGTGAACGTGATATTGTTTATTTATGTTGTTGGTGTCTTATAATCCCGTAAGGGATGGGTTTTAGCGACAAGACGAAAATAAAAATTAATTCATTCACACACACACACACACACACACACACACACACACACACACACACACACACACACACACACACACACACACACACACACACACACACACACACACACAGGGTGCAAAACACTGCCACGCCTTCGGCCTGGCGGAAACAATTAACCACCGGGGTGGAATATTCACCAATAATAGCAGATCTAGGAGTTCAAACGTGTCACAATGTGAAGTGTTGTGAGTTGGTAGATTGGCTATTTTTGGCAAAGCGATTTAGGGCAAAAGACTGTACCAAGTAGGCTACAACGCAACAAGTTTTAACCTGCCACGCATGTCGGGAGTCACGGGTGAGTTTTAACCCGGCCATGGGTTAGTTTTAACCTGCCATGTAGCCGGGAGTCACGGGTGAGTTTTAACCCGGCCATGGGTTAGTTTTAACCTGCCATGCAGTCGGGAGACACGGGTGAGTTTTAACCCGGCCATGGGTTAGTTTTAACCTGCCATGTAGCCGGGAGTCACGGGTGAGTTTTAACCCGGCCATGGGTTAGTTTTAACCTGCCATGTAGCCGGGAGTCACGGGTGAGTTTTAACCCGGCCATGGGTTAGTTTTAACCTGCCATGCAGTCGGGAGACACGGGTGAGTTTTAACCCGGCCACGGGTTAGTTTTAACCTGCCACACATGTCGGGACTCGGGAGCAATGGTGTTGTCGGACTAATGCCTGTCGGACTGTTAGTATGTCTAACCAACGTATGCACCCTGTCTCTCCACCCAGCTCTGTTCGGGACCCTGGGCGTTCTGTGTTTCCTGTCGTCCGTGAGGAGCCACCATCTGACGGAGGCCGTGGCCAATCACAGGGAGAGCCTCTTCGTGCTGGTTGTCCTGGAGGACAACGTGGACTGGTCCTTCTGGCTGGGCGTGGCCAGCATCTGGACGCACGTGGCCGTGTGCGGCGTGGTGGCGATGAGCCGCATTAAACTCCCCGAACAGGAGATCAAAGTCCCAGAGGAGCCCACCATCTCTGCCCTGGACCTCCTCTACTGACGGATGATGTCCAAACCAGAGTCAAGCACAGTCAAGCACTCACAAATTGATATGCATCTGGCCGTGGACCCCCATTTGAAAAGATGTTGTGCCAGAGACAGAGATATGAGGATATTTGCAAACATTGCAGATTTTATGAAAGAATGTTCATTGCTGGGGATTACTCTGCAGACACGTGTCCACAATGACTCCATGCAGGCTAAATCCAGACCAATGCCATATTTATACGGCCGACCACGATTCTGGAGCGATTTTACTGATGTATATTTATTGACTGATATTTTCAATTTGATTAGAAAATAAATAAATATATAATACATTTGAAAATAATGTAAATATAATATAAACATGATTTATTTATTTTTTAATTTTGGAATGAAATGTAAATGATCAGACATGTCTTAATGGGCTATATGCAGCCAACACTTCCGCGTTCAGTTTGGACTGCCGGAATGCTTCCGGTCAGCAGCCACTCATTCACTGTGAACGTAGTCGTGATTTTGTAGGAATAAAGTTCCGTTCTTTAAACCACAATATTTCATTTGATAATGTGATGGCATAGTTTTTCATAGTTTGTATTACTTGTGTTGATGACATGAGTTAGAAACGTCTTAAATCTCCCGTTAAAAACGGGAGTTCTTCATGGAGTTCTTCCAGTTGTTACCGGTGTTGCCATGTCCGCTTGTTATAAACGACTTTGGTCTTGTTTTTCAGTAAAGTTGCTTGGAAATACTGACATAGTTGCAGGTTGCCTTTTTCTGGGCTTGTTTCTAAAGTGTAGTTGCTTATTTAGGCTTGTTTCCTAATGTTGTTTAAACCTGTGATTCTGCTCAAACATTGTCATACCCATCTGAAAAACGTTTTGTGCCAGGTTTTTGAGTGGTGCAACCACTCCAAGGAACAGCAATGTCCGTGTTCACCTATGTGTTCATGTGTCTACTGTCTACGTGTTCACCTATGTGTTCATGTGTCTATGTGTTGGTTAATGAGCATCAGTATGACTATTAGTACCAGTAGGGGTGCTGTTGTGCCAGAAACAGAGAGAGCGATAGTGCTGCACTGTTGCCTGCTAATGAGAGAGAGAGAGAGAGAGGGGGGGGGGGGAGTTGCACCACTCGGGTGTGATTAAAAAAATGTATTTGTATAAAACAAAAACTATTTTGGAAAAAAAAGCTGATCTACAAGGTCACAACGACGCACTGTGAGCTTGTAGATCTGCTATTCTCAAGTAGCTGCCGATGTATAGTCTTATATAGTAGCTCATTTGTGGAGTGGCTTCTTTTCATAGACCTTATTTCTCTCACACAATATGGCAACACCTACCTCTCGTCTCCAGCTGTTATACACAGCAGTGTAACAACCGGTGTTGCCAGATGAACTACTACCAATATTTTCAAGCAACTTTACTGAAAAACAAGCCTTGAGTAGCTTATAACAAGCTATAACTAATTGATTGACTGACTGATTGGCGCTTATTTGTTACTATTTGTACAAGTTTGGTCATAAGTGGTCATAAGGTTATTTTTTAAATCCAGCACTGTCACTTTATTGATTAGAGGTTGTATTTATATAGGTAGTTTCATCATGTAACTACTGACTTTAAAGATTATTCTAGTGTTTAGACCTATCTTGTACTGCGTTGCGTACAACATTGCTACTTCTTACAGACAAAATTATTTTTTTAAATAAGAATAAGAAAAAATGAGTGAGAGTGTGTACTGTATCTGTACTGTGCACGAGGGTGTGTGTGCGTGTGCGTGCCTGTTTCTGTATTTGTAATTTGTCACAATCTCAAGAGGAACCAAGGACACCACTGTTACAGGGAAGACATAATCATGATTTATTTATGAATTAATTTATTCAAGGATAATGTCTAATACCCAGTTTCAGCTCTTTGGCTCGTGTATGACACGTTCAAGTCCTTGATAAATGACTCTGTACATTGTACTTTACCTAATATAATCTAAATGCTGGGAACTGACTTGATAATATGTTTATATTTAAGAATAGAACTTTGTATCTCTCATTAGCAGGCAACAGTGCAGCACTATCCCTCTCTCTGTTTCTGGCACAACAGCGCCCCTACTGGTACTCATTATACTGGTGCTCATTAACCAACACATAGGTGAACACACGGACATTGCTGTTCCTTGGAGTGGTTGCACCACTCAAAAAAGAAAAATAACGCAGATTGCAGATGATTCAAGGTAGGTTACCTCGTCTGGCTTTGCCACCGGGGAAGTGACAATGACATGGAGAGAAACACACTCCTGAAATGGCTTTTATTTTTCTCTCAATGATCCTAAAAAAAAATAATAGCTTGCCATTCTGACTCTTAGTTGTATATTATTCTTTACCTGACATGTTGATATTGTGAGATAAAGTTTCTATCTTTGACCTTCATATTCCCTGAAATGGCATTATAGCACTAGAGCACTAGATGATGATGTGTCCATGCTGCACTGCTAAGTCCACCAATGCTGACGCGTCACTTTGGGGTTAACTTGGGGGACTTGCTGAAAGCTTTGACAAAATGCAGATGGATGGATAGGTAGATTCTAAGATGACCCTACCGTGTTAGTTTAGTAAATACTTCAAATTATGAACATTTAAACTGATGGCAGAAAGACCAACTGAACTTGCACAACATATCTCTTCTTAACACTTTGCTTAAACTCTTGTACCGGTATGTGTTCAGGCTTTAAAATTAACCCTTGTGTCTTGTATTTGAGCCAAAAAAGCCACACCTTTTGTCAACAGTATTGACAGTTGACAGTTTCAGCATGTGTACAAACCAAATGTGGAAAATGTTGTTTTTTCTTAACCTAACAGGATTCTTACTTAGAACATAGTTGGCACTGCTAGTTGAAAGCATCCTTCATAGAGGTTGATGCTAATACTGCAACCACAAGGGAGCGGTGTTGAGTTTGTACGTTATTCAGTTGGGGAATAAGGCTATTATTTCACAATCATTCTGTACGGAGTAGTTTCTGTATTTTCAGATACATAGGAAAAAATGTTGGTTTGTCTGTCTGCCTGTGTCACAGTTCAAATTATTTTGTGTGTAATTTTAAGTATTTCCAAGATCAAAAGGCACTGTTTTGATCATGCTGTACATACTTACTGCAGTCAGATGGTTCTGCTATGGACAGATGTTTGGATAACTTCTGATGAGCAATCATATTTGAGATTCATACAGTACTTAGAATAGAATGTTGGCCTATGCAGTTAGTTTTCAACAAAATTGTATGCTCATGTCTTTTGAATTGTTTGTAAAATCCTTATTGTTTTGTGGGAAGGGGCCTCTGGTTATATAGCTCTAGAAGGAGATTTGGCATTGTTGCCTGGGCCCAGTTGTTCAGAAGTAATTTGATGGGATTGGATCAATTCTTGGAAATGGGGTTTGTTCAAAAGTATGAAAGGATTCTGAGATTGGTACATCAACTAATCCAACCTTGGTTTTGATCTGGATACTTTGATGCAAAAATAATAAAGTCAATGCTTTGAGCAGAAATCCAAGTAAAAGGTTTTGGAGGAGTCCACTCCCTTTTTGTGACATTCTGAATGAATAAAGTACACACACAAACACACCTATATACATTGCACAACTGCAGCTATGAAGTTATATGCATGCAAATGCAGGCACGTGTGACATTGTTATGAATGCTGTACAATTGTACATCGTTTGGAAACAAACAATTTCTGCCAAAACGCACACAGTTGGAGGGATCTCAATCATCACAAATTAGTGGTGGAAGAACTCAGACTTTTGACATTTGTGTAAATGTACTTTGACCCACCACCGTCAATATTCAGTATTTTAGACAATAGACATATTTGTATGTCCAATATCTGTGTCAGCGGTGAATGGTGGACGTCACAACAGTAACATGCAGACTTGTGAGGCACTCCGTTGCTCAGCCTCCAATCCACACTAAACTTGGCACAAACCCTTCAGGGGTCTTCCATGACATTAGTCACACCAGGGGGCACGTGTGACCAGCAGCTAGCTGCTTGAGCAGTTTGATAGTTGATACCTAGTTGGACTAACTCAGGCCCGGAGTGGAACTCCAAATCAGGCCGGGAGTTATACGCCCTACACCGCGCGCGCCAAATTTTTGGGGGCCCTTGGGGGACATTTTGGGGGCCTTTACAGCAATTTCACATGAGAAATGTACCATCTGATGTTATTTATATTATTAACTTCTTCCCTCCATTAACAGTGTTTATAACCTTTTTATAAAGGGCAGTGCGCTGCACTGTGCTGCAGCAACACTGCCTGAATTGAATTGAAATTGACTGTGGCTGGCCTGGCCTGAGCTTAGGAGAGATTTGTTTTTGCTGCGGTGGTTGTGGCTGGCTGGCCTGACCTGAAAAAGAAAGAAAAAAGAAAGGGGGGCCAAACCGGGATCTAACTGGCACTGCAGGCCTGACGTAAAAATAATGTCTTTTTAAAATGTCATTTCTGAAAAACCTCATGTTTCTATATCAGTGGTTCTCAATATTTCATGTTGAGAACATCTGAAAATATGTTGGGCACTAAGGCCCGGACACAGAACACCAGACGCCACCCCGGGAGTTTCACCCAGAGAATATACGATAATAGATACTTTGAATACCCACAGGGTTGTGATAAGGAGCAGAGACGTGCATTTCCAGTAAAACAAAATACATATTTTATTTAGGCTCAAGGCAGAGTACTTTAAATCACAACTTGTATTGTTAAGCCATGCAAGAAAATGTTATATTTATTAAAATATGCGATTCTGAGCAACATTTAGAACACGCCGCAATACAGTATATTGATGCTTAGACCAGACCCCATCTCCTTCATCAATGTTAGCTTAACATTTATGTTGACACTTAACTTCTCACTGCTGTTGCGGCTATGCCACCTGAGTTTCCCAACGGTGATCAATAAAGGCTTATCTTTAATATTATTGTATCTTATCTTAACATCGGCCTTAAGGTATAGTGTATGGGCCTGTATATTAAAGCTGTGGGATCACAATGACACTGTGTAAGTACTTATAGTAATGAGTATCCACCTGATACATATAGGTACTGTACTTACAATATGTACAAGTGAATCACTTTAAAAAATGGCAAGGAACTAAGGGTCATTAGGTTATAAATACAATTCTTTACTTAAACAACCTATTTAAAAGGAGGACTACAAAATGCATCAAAACCATTTTAACCAAGTTAAAATGTCATTCACTATAACTCATGTTACCAGTACAGTCAGGGGTGCAGTGGTGTCCACACAGGAGGAAGCCAGTGAGGGAGGAGAGGGGAAATCTAATAGTTTGACCACCACCAGATGAGCACACACATGCACACACACACACGCACGCACGCACGCACGCACGCACGCACGCACGCACGCACGCACGCACGCACGCACGCACGCACGCACACACACACACACACACACACACACACACACACACACACACACACACACACACACACACACACACACACACTGTAAAGCACAAAGATATGGTTAACATGCACAAAAGCGCCCACATTTCTATACTTGTTCCAATGTATCCCTGTCTTATCCAAATCCTCTCTTCCATTGATAAGCTGATATCGGAGTTTATATGGAATAAGAAAAACCCTAGAATACGTAAAAGCATGCTACAGCGGCACCGACAGGATGGCGGGTTATCTCTCCCTAATTTTCTATATTATTGGGCAGCCAACATAAAGGTGATGTTGTGTTGGAGGGAGCTGCAGTCCCCAAATGGCTGCAATTGGAAAACCTGTTGTTATGATTGTATTCTAAGTACTGGACTCTCGTCTGGTTCTGGTGTGTGACGAGGCAGGCCTGCTCCGGGAGAAGAGATTAACATGACACGAAGACTTGGTCACATTAATTCATTCACACAGTTTATTACACATACAGAATCATATATAGCTTTGATACTTCATGTCCTAATGACGTCACTGACTAGACATCACAATCACTGCCTGCAGCACGCGGCCTTCAGCGTGCCCTAACACAGCTCTAAACTATGTTACAGTTCAGGCAGTGCACCATACATATAAGTACATTGCATATTCACGTACAAGTACCAAGTATCAGTACACAGCATGTTGTATATTACAACACCTGTCATGTGGCCCCACGTCTCTAAATGCTTTCCTCTGTTCCAAACTCCCGTTAGCCGAACCTGTGTCCAAATACACCTCAAAGTTAATTATTATTTATTAAACACTGTTAAGATCTGGGCACAGTTCAGACGCGCCTTCTCACTTCTCAACTTGTGCTCCCATAGTAAGAAACCTTATTATAGATGGAGCATTCAACATTTGGACTGAAAAAGGCATCACTTCAATCGGAGATCTTTGACGAAGACGAATACAGTTGAAATTCCCGGCTCTCACTTTCTCCAATTTTTGCAGCTTCGTAATTTTGTAACATCAATTACAACCACCAGACTCCCTTTTAGACTCCATTCTAAAGCTCAATCCACACTCTAAGCCGTAATTGGGTCAGTTTACTCTTTATTAAACTAATTTGACCTGGAATCATTCAAGAATCAATGGGAGGGAGAGTTAGGGACACAAATTTCTGATGTTTGGAAGGAAGCGCTGGATAGGATACACTCCTCTTCAATTTGTCTAAGACATACTATTATTCAGTTTAAGGTTACACATCGCCTCCACTGGTCCAAAGTAAAACTATCTAAGTTTGTTCCTACTGTGACCTGGGCACAGACTACGCCACCCTGGGAGTTTTAAAAGGAGGACTACAAAATGTCAACAGGTGGGGGTGGGACTGTGGGGGGAACAACAACCTATCCCTGCAGGGTGGGATTCCCACTGTCAAATGCCATCAATGACACTCTTGCAAAGCTCAACCTACTACATATAAATAACTTATAGTCTTATAGTGGTATCCGGCCATCAAACAATGTTGGTCTTTCACCACTGATGACTTTCCTTCCTGGAGAATACATTTCACTAGTGATCTGATGTTTATGACCTCTCTCTCTCTCTCTCTCACTCGCGTGCACACACACACACACACACACACACATGCACGCACGCACACACGCGCACACACACACACACACACACACACACACACACACACACACACACACACACACACACACACACACACACACACACACACACACACACACACACACACACACAGCAATCAGTAAAAGTATCCTTAATATGTAACTCCAATCACGCACCTCCTCTGGTATAATTCCAATCAGACATAACTCAGTCCCAAAAAATGTGTGTATGGTCTCCGATTTCCCCACATTTTCTCCAACATAGTTCTATGGATGTGATTTCACATAAATGAGGAAATGAGCAGAAGAGTATTAAAATATCTAGTTTTGAGTTTCCAATCAAATTCCTTCCACATCTGGCTATTTATTCCCTTGTGGCAGCCTTCACACATATCCTCCCAGGTTTTGTCTTCAATAATTATAGTTCCAATTCCCATTTATCCTTAATGTACCATGTGTTTTGAGAAATATCATCCAGCGCTTTATATAAAATGGAAACATGTTTTTTATTTGGGAATTGTCTTTCTGCAATACCAATGAAGTATACCTCGATGTCATTTGGGTTCTTACTAACCAGCTCTCTCTCTCTCTATGATCTGTGATGGAAATAATCTATTATAATTGATAATATAAGCGCTTCAACAGTGATCTCCAAACCCAACTGGGCATCCTAAAAACACAACGAAACAAGCTAAGAAACATTGTAACTACCATGACTAAATCAGCTAAAAGTAACTTTATCAACGATAAAGCAGAGGAAAACAATCCTCGTGAGCTCTGGAAGCTACTAAACAATCAACTAGGCTGCGGGTCAGAAACTAAAAACCAGGTTTTCAAACATAAACATCAAATCGAACGACACTCTCATCACTGAAAAGCTAGATGTGGCCAACTACTTGAACATCTTTCTTTTCGCTCCTATGCCACCAAAATGTGGAACGCCCTACCAACAGTCATTAAGACATGTGAATCCCTTGACTCCTTCAAAACCGCTCTCAAAGGGCACCTACGGATGGCTGCAATTCGAAACTGGCCCCCGCGAAATCTGGTCGTCCACTCAGTGGCACTCACAGTTAACAGTCTTTGTATTGAGTATGTGCTTGAAATGTACTGTAATTCTGCAAACTGTTAATAAATATTTCAGTCAATCAATCAATCAAAAGATCATTTCAGTTATATAATATCTTAAGGCACAATTTGTTATAAGTTGTCCATGTACAGAACAGACATCTAAGGGCCGATTCATACTCCTATTTTACCGCTGTTTCGGCGCTGTAGTGCCGAAATGATTTCGGCTCGTCAGAAATTTTCAGTAGCACCGAAGAGCCGACTTTAGGACGGTACCCGCCCCCCCCCCCCCCCCCGAACCTCAAATGACGTCAAATTGTAGGCTCTACAGAGCCGAACCGACTTTTATTCGGCTCTAAAATAGGAGTATGAATCGGCCCTATAAGTCTGTGTACTTGAACTTGAGATACAGTGTAGGCTACTTGATATGTAAGCTATTGTGTTCTGCCTGTACTGTAGCATACTTTATAGATAGGCTACGAGAGACATCTCAGCTCTAAGGTCAGCCTTGTTGCATTAGTCATTATCTTGTCACGTTTCAATGTCTCATATCTTGTTGTCAGGTCATTATGATCCAGCATAATAAACTTTGTGAACCTTTAGCGTGATACTGTCTTGTGTTGCGTTAATTGTTCTCCCGGGCCCGCCGCCGCAGTCACCGTTTTGATTGATTGATTGAAATATTTATTAACAGTTTGTAGAATTTACAGTACATTTTAAGCACAAACTCAATACAAAGACTGTTAACTGTGAGTGGACGACCCAATTAAGCATTACACTTGTTTACAACAGGGTCCACATTGTTCAATTCATCAAAACATTTAGAGACATACATTTAGAGACATACAAATAGACATTTCTATGTAGCTAAAGAACAGAACAGGAATTCATCATATAGGAAGCAAAAAGGGGAAAAGATACATTATACAGTGAGGGGAAATGGGGGGGGGGGGTCGGGTGGGGGGGGATTCAGATTTTACAGAGGCCAGTTTCGAATTGCAGCCGTCCGTAGGTGCCCTTTGAGAGCGGTTTTGAAGGAGTCAAGGGATTCACATGTCTTAATGACTGTTGGTAGGGCGTTCCACATTTTGGTGACATAGGAGCGAAAAGAATTTAGTCCCTTGTTTGTGCCGAATCTGGGTTGTACATGGTTTGTTGCACTCCCTCTGGTGTTGTGGGTGTGGACTTCGTTTACATTAAGGAAGTATTTAGACAGGTACATGGGTATCTTGGTGGTGTATCGAATCTCCCATTGCAAGATGCTGTACTCTGTCGTCGACCCTAAGCCATCCCAGCCTGTCAAAGTGGGCAGGGGTGAGGTGGGTTCGGGGGGTGTGGCCAAGTAGGAGCCTGACCAGTTTGTTTTGGGAGGTCTGGAGCCTTGTTTTAAGGGCCTTTGAGGTGCTGTGGTACCAAGAGGTGGATGCATAGTCAAAGAAACCTTGTACGAGGGCTCCTGTTAAGGTCTTCAAGGTGTTTTTGCTGACCAGTGAGGAGATCCTGTAAAGGAATCTTGTTCTTTGATTGACTTTTTTGATTACGTTGGTGGCCATTTTATCACCGGAAAGATTGGCCTCCAGGATGGAACCTAGGTAGGTAATTTGATCTTTTCGTGTGATAATATTGTCACCCACTCTAACCAAGAAGCCATCTGCCTTGCTGAGATTACTATTTGATCCGAAGAGGATGGATTCAGTTTTTCCCAGGTGTAAGGATAGTTTGTTATCAGCGAGCCAGGTGCAGATTCTACCGAGTTCAGAGCTGAGGGTCTTTTCAACCTGCAGTTTGTTCCTGTCCGAGACCAGCAGTGCTGAGTCATCTGCGAACAGGAACAAGTTGCAGTCACAAGCTGAAGTCATGTCGTTAACATATATTAGGAACAGTAAAGGCCCTAGTATGCTTCCTTGTGGGACGCCACAGCTCACTGGGAGGGGAGGGGACAGTGTTCCGTTCACCTCCACCATCTGTTCTCTCCCCTCCAGGTAGGATTGCATCCAGCTCACTGATGTGCTATCAAAACCAATAGCTTTAAGCTTGTTAACCGTACCAAAGGAATACTTCAACTGGATTATCACACACCACCCAGCCTGCACACACTACCAGTACAGTCTGTCAGAACCAGAACCAGACGAGGGTCCAGTTAAAGATTACAACACTGATTACATTCAACATATTCACAGCCACTCTTTTCAGAGTGTTGTAATCTCTAAACACTGGACCCTCGTCCGGTTCTGGCAGACCGGTAGTGTGTGTGTGTGTGTGTGTGTGTGTGTGTAGGCTGGGTGGTGTGTGATAATCCAGCTGAATTATTCCTTTGGTACGGCGCCGATCGACGGGCCCAGGAGAACAATAATAACGGGACACTCAGACAGTATCTCGCCAAGGGTTCACAATTTATTATACACATACAGAACATATATAGCTTTGGATCCTCGTGTCCTCATGACGTGGCACTGAGACATAACAATCGGCTATAGCAGCAAGTTGTCCTTGCTCTCTGAGATGTCTCCAGTGGCTAACTAGAAAGTCTGCTTACAGGCAATACACAATACATATCACAGTACACAGCATCCATAGGCACTCAGATCATATCATGTTGTATACTACAACACAGAGTATAAGAACATATTAATTCATCTCTTATCAAAGCACATGTTGTTGTTCTCAGTTGGTCCTTGACACCATTTAGTGTCCAGTACACAAACTTTCCACTGGGTACAATCACGTGTCTAATGTTAGTGTATGAGGAGGGACAGTATAAAGACACCTACAGTAGTCAGAGAGGCAGAAACTTCCTGAGACATCATGAGAGCTACTGCAGTCTTCTTGCTGGTGTTGGGTCACCTGACTCTCTGTCAAGGTAAGTCACTGACCTACTCAGTCCACTTTTTATGTCCTGTCAACATGCATTTTCAATCTTTGATTTTTGAATACATTATGAACTACGTGATTTGGTTCAGAATAGATTGTTCATCCAATGGTAAATATTATCATGACGTTGTATTCCTCCCAGGTTGGAACTGCTCGCCACTCCAAGCACAGACCTTTTTCAGGCAGGTTGATGCCGGCATGGGACAAGTGGTTGCTACAGACATAAACGGTTATGCCTATATTCTGAGTGGCAATTCCTGGAACTTACTACCATCTCCCGGAATCGTACTGAAGCATGTCTCAGTCGGAAAAGCAGGGATATGGGGGACTGATACTTCAGACACCGTCTTCCAATATGTGGTTGGGCACTGGGCACATACTTCAGGTAAACAAAACATGTTCATCTTCTTCGTACTTAAAACGTAATTAGAAATAATTTGATAAATCATCACATTTGCAATACATTCTGGAACATATGATATTGTGGTATTTGTTGACAATTGACAACACTATTGCACTGTACTTAATCTATTCATGTTTTTTCATCATTGCCTTTAGGAATAAGCTTGAAACAGATTGATGTTGGAGGTACGGATATTGTGGTGGGAGTTAGTCAAGACCACCAAGTTTACTGTCTCAGGAATACCCACACAATGGGCTATCGAGGCGATATAATAGATATAGGAGGATTCTTGAAGATTAAGTACTTCAGCTGTGGCCCATATGGATGCTGGGGAGTCAACGGAGACGGAGACGTCTACTTCAAAGCGGTAAGTTTTGGGTTACGAATAATTACTAACTAACTAACTAACTAGCTGTACGGTGAGAAATAAAAGCATTAGGTCAGGGTAAGGGCTATCAAACAATACTATTTAAAAACTGGAAAGAAATGGTCATTTCGACAGCTCCGTTATCCAAAGCACTTTACAATGTAGGCAATGTCATTTTAGGCCTATATCCCATTTAAAAAAATTATACAATGACATTAGGATGCATGAAACAAAATAAGTAAAAATAACACAATTGCAGTGCAGAAGAGAAATGAGCATTCATACAGCAATGTTTTAAGCATCTGCATTTTGTTCAATATTGTTTTAACAGTTTTATTATATAAAAATAAATACAAAACACCAGCATGTCAGCACATAAAACATACAGTAACATTATCACATAATAATGACAATACTAGAAAAGAATAACACAACAATAAAATAAATACATAATAAATCGATAATTCACTCAAGATGTAACAGCTAGTAGCCTAATCATCGTAATAGAGTTGCAAATGATATTTCTCTCATGTAAAGTTCAGCCACATGTATTTATTTATACCATATACATTATTATCTACACAATGGCATTATTTGGGCTATGAAGATGAGTAGAGAGAAGGAGTGGTCCGCACACAGTCTTTGCTCCAACAGTGTTTATTGTGTTAAAACGCCATTCTTAATCAGGACACAACGTTTCGGCCGTGAAAACGTTGTGTCCTGATTAAGAATGGTGTTTTAACACAATAAACACTGTTGGAGAAAAGACTAGCTGTGTGCGGACCACTCCTTCTCTGTATGTATATACCTTTTGTCCAGCACCAGCAAAGAACTGGATGTGCGCCAGCCACCTGCCTTTTAAACTATGAAGATGTAGCCTACCAAATGTTCATGATGTTTTTCTTTTTTAATAGCTGAAATCAGCCACCTGCTGCTGTGCAGACTCCTGCTCATTCTCAGACTGGATGCCGATAATTACTACCGAAATCCACGAAATGAGTCTCGAAATGATTGAGGTGGGGAGTGACGGGCGCGTCTTTGGGGTAGACAACCGCGGTCACGTTTTAGAAAGGTGAGTCTAAATTTTGTCTTTGGTGTATTTTCCTCCTTTTTGTGAAATCACTGAAATCTTAATGTCTTTAAGCCACCATTGTTTTCCAGCCTTTATTTGGGTTAGGGTCTGTTTTATTAGGTCTGTTTTGTATTGTAAACCACTTTGAACTGCACAAACCTTTATGAATTGTGGTTTATAAATAGGCTAAAACTTACTGAGTTGTCCGGTTTCTGTATTATAGAACATTATAGTCTAAAAAACATCAACAGCCGTAACAACACAGGAATGTGTATGGGGAGGAATCAGTAGGCAGAAAAAGATAATATAATTCTGGCCTGGTGAAACCAAGCAGACCTTTCAGGACTGCTTGGTCCTTTAATAATAAATAATCATAAAATCTGCTTATAACAATTAACTGTCTGCTAAAACAGCTAACTCCACCACCTCTCCCCCTCTCATGGAAGTAATTGACAATAATGTCACAACACCAACTTTGATGAGGCAGCATTGCTTTGTTTTCCAAATATATGTTTGTTTGTTTTTTTCCATTTCCTGAAATAAATATATATTGAAAAGTGGTTTCTTCCCGACAGCGCGACCTGATGTGGAATCATTACCACAACCATGAGAAGTCCATGTTTACTGTTGTCTAAGCTAGGCTATTAATGCTAATAACGCAGCAACAGTAGGTTTGAATTGTGGGCATCATTCAATATGATTGAGCACTTTGGACATGAGCACTGAAAAAAAATGCTTTCGGACACAGTCCCTTATAATGTATAGACATTGGCTTCAGTTACAGTACCTCCATGTAATAGTAATACTATGATTGATATGTGACTCTAATGTTTATACATCAATATTGTGTCCTATACAGAACTGGCATTTCCAAAGCACTTCCGGAAGGTTCTGGTTGGACACAGGTGGACATTCCAAGTCCATGCGCACAGACACAAAATGTGAGCCATGTCTCATATGATCTTGGTACCATTTATGGTGTGTCCAATGGTCACGCCTGGAGGGCATGAGGTGTCAGCTGTGCAGCAGACTAAGGCATCACTCACACCTTCGCAACAGACTGATGTATGCTTGTTTTATACAAAGGGTGTGATACATCTTGCTTGCCCCAATGCATTTCCAATGGGACTCACATAGTTTGACACAACATTTGTGTTGTATGAGCTATGAGGGGGAGGGGGGCAGTCGAAACACAGCCGAAAGCTGTGTTTCGACATCATTATAAAAAACCCACTCTGAACTCTTTATTAATAAATTCTGCCCCTGACAACCTTTGTCAGGTAATCATTGTCTGTCTTGGTTCCTTACAAAAAGATAAAGTTTTCAGCAGTGGTGGAAAGTAACTAAGTACTTTTACTTAAGTACAATTTTGAGGTATTTGTACTTTACTTGAGTATTTCCAATTCCAGTACTTTTACTTCACTACAATTATTTGAAAACTTTAGTTAGTTACTTTGGAGATTTTAATTTTGATTAGAAAACAAACATTAACCACTTCAACCCTATACATTTTGGCCATTTGAAAATAGCCGATCTACAAGCTCACAATGCGTCGCGTTGTGGCACATTGTGAGCTTGTAGATCTGCTATTTTCAATAGATTTTGTACACATTTTGAACTGTAATGGCACATTCTGCGCAATGAGTACTTTTACTTTTAGTACTTTAACTACATTTTGATGCCGATACTTTTTGTACTTTTACTCAAGTACATTTTCAATTCCGTACTTTTACTTGTAACAAAGTACTTAAATTGCAGTATTGGTACTTTTACTTAAGTAAAACAATTGAGTACTTTTTCCACTACTATTGAATTCAGTTTGGTAATGTGACTCTCCTGTGATACTACAGATTATCTGCACAAGCATGAGTCATTCAGTGATTGATTGATTGATTGATTGATTTATTAACAGTTTGCAAGCACCCCTCAAAAATATTATTAATAAAAAGAAATATTGATTATTTACAATTTGTTGTTAATTTAGAAAATCTAGTTTTATGTTGTATTTAATTATTATAATTATTACTATATTTTCCCCTTTTTGGTCAATGGTGGTTGGTACTGGGGTCTGGCTTTTAAAAATGAAGCAAGGGGGCAAGCCACTGATTGTAGTTGGCAAAGAATTTGAATTAATATATGTGCATTCTTTTGTATGCCTGTATCCCTTTCATCTTGAATCAAATGAAATACAAATGTATTTAAGAAAATATATATATATTATTAATAATACAAATAATAGCCAAAATATTGATGGCACGCAATATGAGCCTGTAGATTTTCTATTTTCACAATATTTCTTTGTTTTAAAGATATAATTTATGCCTTTATTGATATTATTTAGTGGAGACGGGTCGGGATTCGAACCAGCAACACGCTATATGTGGCATGTGCCTGGACCGCTAGGTCTTCGGGCATATATAACATGTTTTCCCACCTCAGGAATAAAATCCTAAATTGTATGACCTATAATTTATTGTTCCACCCCGTCACTTAACACTAACAGAATGTAAACTACTTTACTTGCGTCCTTCTCGTGTAGACCAGTGCCTACGGGGACCACACTGGCTACTCTAAAAACAGCTACAGGAATACAATGGATACAATGGTAATTACTACATAACTGGGTGCAGGGCATTCTTCCTGATTTACATTGTACGTCAACGAACAGGTCTAGTAGTTATTACTAATGCTGCTACACTGTCTTAGGACCTGAACAAACATAAATGGTATTCTTACGTACCTGTACTCCAGACGTAACAATAAAGAACACCTTGACATGTCTCCACAACCAGCTCAGTGGCCTTGTGGTTAGAGTGTCCGCCCTGAGACTGGGAGGTCGGTGTTCAATCCCCAGCCGGGTCATACCAAAGACTGTAAAAATGGGACCCAGTGCCTCCCTGCTTGACACTCAGAAACAAGGTATTGGATTGGGGGTAAGTCCCTGCGACATACCAGCGTCATTTCTAGGGGGTGTACTTGTACATCAAGCTGCCTCACGCTACAGAAACAAAAGATAGGCTCCTGCCCTATGGGCCCCATGGCTCGGCCAAGGCTACTTACTTGACATATCCATACAGCCTGTCACTCTGGTGGTTGCACTGTAATGATGTAATGGCTGTCCATTATTAGGCATCCGTTCATCCCATTGCCCGATGTCTTTTCACACACACACATTGCTCTGGCTACTACTTTGCAGTCATTTACAAATTAAACGCTAAATGATATACTATTGATATTAGAGTCATATGTTTTAACATCTTTAATATGATTAAGACCGGTTCACAGGTTACATAGATTAAAGTGCTGGAAATGGTAACATTTTCTGTTAAAGAGCTTTTTAAGATTTCCATGTTAAAGTGCACGGTGAACATGCAAGACACCAGTCTACTATATATGCAGGTCTTTAAAGCTATAGAACACAGAACATTACTTGAATATTGAACCGACAAAGAACATATCAATCTTATTAACAGTAATTATGATTGCACACAAACAAAAGTATATCACTGCTCTTCATTTCAGAGAGAACCATAACGCAATACCATAATAGCAAGTTTGTAACGCTGCATCACCATAAAAATAAGTCAAATTGCAATAAAAACCTACACAGAACAGGACATTTAATCTACTGCCAATAGATTGTTTTTCCTTCGTCTGCTTTTGCGATGCATTGTGATAACTGACCAAACGTTGACGATGCTCTGCAGAAGAGGTGGAGTGTTGGAGTGTCTTCGGCGAGTGTTTGGGGCAGCAGCCCAGCACGACGTTCATTTGACCTTCTGTGCCTTCTGAGCGGACTTGGTGACCTTTCCACTGGTCGGGGCTTTCTTCTCCACAGCTTTGATCACCCCCACCGCCACCGTCTGACGCATGTCACGCACTGCAAAACGACCTGAGAACATCACATGGGAGAGGGCCGTTAACCATGACCCCAGCGCCACCGTCTGACGCATGTCACGCACTGCAAAACGACCTGAGAACATCACATGGGAGAGGGCCGTTAACCATGACCCCAGCGCCACCGTCTGACGCATGTCACGCACTGCAAAACGACCTGAGAACATCACATGGGAGAGGGCCGTTAACCATGACCCCAGCGCCACCGTCTGACGCATGTCACGCACTGCAAAACGACCTGAGAACATCACATGGGAGAGGGCCGTTAACCATGCCCACACCAGTTTGCACGCCGGACATGCATGGCCTTTTTGATAAAGGTTTTAAAGGACATTATTTACAGTATTTCTGAAAACACATACTAGCAGCATGTGTACTAAAATAAGGCCTCTCCTCGTGAAATAAATCTACATTTTCCAAGCATTGCAGATAAATAAACATGTTATTGTCATTAGGGGCACAACAGGTAATCAATTAATGGATGAAATAAAAAAGAAATAATTATTTAAATAAAATAATCAATAATCATAACTTGCGGAACAGTTTAAAACACATGCGCACGCACACACACGCACGCACACACGCACACACACACACACACACACACACACACACACACACACACATATATATATAATCTTGATTCTTCTTGGTTATTCGATTAGGAAAATACAAATAATAATCAATAGTTGTACCCCTACAATAAAAAGTTTAGTTTAGTTTATTAAGGATCCCCATTAGTCTACACCGTAGTAGAGACTATTCTTCCTGGAGTCCAGGCAAAGCGTCACAATACAAATCATAAAATACAGTACAGTATGATCAATGTTGGTGAACAAACACACAAACTTAGAGAACAAAATGTACATTAACAGTAAAACAATAAGTCTGTCCAAAAAAACAAAACAAAAAAACAATGACAACCTAATCTAATTTCCTTTCTGACTATTGCTGCCTTAAGTTTCCTTTTGAAACACAAAGCATTTTAGAGTCAAATTTGGGCGGAGCACACGCAAGTATGCAAAGGCTCTGTACATGACTGTTTCCTTAAGTGCATTGAATTTGGGCAAAGTGAAAATGAAAAGCTACTACTCCCAATGTATGAATATATAAAGAAAGCGCTTTGAGTAAGCACCAAAAACGCACTCCATTATTATTATTATTATTATTATTACTTACCCAGCGGTGGGTACTCAGAGAAGCTCTCCACACACATGGGTTTACCAGGGATCATATCCACGATGGCTGCGTCACCAGACTTGAGGAACTTGGGGTTGTCCTCCAGCTTCTTGCCAGAGCGACGGTCAATCTTCTCCTTCAGCTCAGCGAACTTGCAGGCGATGTGGGCAGTGTGGCAGTCCAGCACGGGGGCATAGCCCGCACTGATCTGTCCAGGATGGTTTAGGATGATCACCTGCGGATGATCAACAGCAACGGCATGTAAGAACAAACCTACCTAGGGTAGGTACCCTCACAAAAAACATGCAGTGATCCTGGTCTCTAAACTATACCTCCCCCTGGCCAGCCGGGGCGCCTGATGGAGGGGAAAGGAACTGGTTGGAATTACGTGTTCCTTCCACGCGCTACGTCCAACCAGGGAAACTCCCCCCTGTCAGGTGCAAAGGAGCAACTTGGACACTCAGGCATGAAGGAAGCATGAGTTCAAGTCCGTTGCTCTCCCCTTGTCCCCCATATATGGGGACTAGGTTGGTGGAGGGTGTGTAGAGCCCAGGATCTGATTAGATGATTGACACAGGGGTGAAAAATGGGTTACAAAATCGTGGGATAAAATATATATATATAAAAAGAAATGAACAAACCTACCTACCACGCACGCACGCACGCACGGCAAAGACAAAAAGAGGTTGAAGGGATAATAAAGGTTGTGCTGCAACCAGTACTACATTGGTCATCGAGTATACTCACATTCATAAATAAAGCTAATTGTAGTAAGCTACCTGTACATATGGATCCTGATTATTTCAAATGCTCATTTGTCCCACTGACAGTAGCAACCATGCAGTAGTAACCATCTTCTGTCACAAACACCCAACAAAACTGTTCCACATGCGCAAGCTAGCTTTATTTACATCCTGTTCGCCTGGCTGTCTGACTGTGGTCCGTTGTCCTTGTCCAATCAGATCCTCACTAAAGACAAGCAAATACGTGCATATCAGTTGTTGGTGCATGTCTTTGATGAGGCTTTACTGGCAAACAATCTTTTGAAAATGGCAGAAATACTAGATCTACAAAGTACAAGCCACAATGCAAGCTCACAATGGGCCCCGATTCACAGAACAATTTGCGCCCATATTTTGCGCCCATATTTTAACAACATTAACAACAATTCCAACGTTAGGTGTCTAATTGGCCATTTTCTATTTTGCGGGAGGTCCTCTCATTCTCGCGTCTGCTCTGAAGCTGAACCGTGAAACTTTGCTGAGTCGGTCGACACTGGCAAACACGCTGAGGGACCTAATAATTCTGCTCAAAATGCAACTGATAGCCTACAAAATGAATACAAATGGCTTGCGTTCAGTGAATGAAATGCCCAAAATAGTGGGTTGAAAGTGGTTAAAGGTATATTCAGTGATTTCACTTAATTCAAATATCACTTATTTTTTTGTTTTGTTGTGATAATCCTCCCTACTATAGCGTGTGCTGGCCATATAAGGAGTTCCTCCCTGTCCCCAGTTAACCCCTGGGGGTCAAAAAACCTTAGGTTTCGTTTTTGACTCTCTATCCTGATTGGACGAAAGGCTGGGTCCCACAGCCAAAAACGAAACCTAAGGTTTTTTGAGTGAAATCACTGAATATACCTTTAAAATGTATCTTGTGTAATCAGATCATTTTAATTTCAGTCCATCTATAATGCATCTAACTTCTATGCATTTACACTTGATTTTTTTTTATTTGATGTGTTTTGGAAACAACCAGATAGCTATCTGATTACTAGATGCATTTTAACCGCATGAACCATCGCGTCACTGGCGTGAACATTTGGCAAAAATATTCAAACTACAAGCTCACAACTCATCGCAAGGTTCACAAAGCTATGCATTTTGAGCTGGTAGATCTGCAATTTTCTGCAAATAAATGTAATGTGGAGTGAAAACAGGAGGGAGCCAAGGATAGACGCCTGTATATAGGGTTTAAGTGGTTTATTAAGCAATTACAGGAGTGTGTGCGTTACAGTCATTAATGGCACGCCTACGTTGCTGCAAGAACGATCCGATAGGCAAGTTCCGTAAGCAGAGTGCCATTTATGACGTAAAGCACATCCTTGAGTGTAATATTGTGATAATACCACAGTTACCCTTATAACTAAGATATTCGATACAAAAACAAATTTATTTGATGACAGATGTAGCCATTACGACCTAAAATGTCCTGTGTAAACACCTAGCTTAGCTGCTCCAACTGCCTGCGGGGACTGCCCGGCACAGCTGTTTGTTATGTTTTGATTAGGTGCGCGGTGATGCTCGTTTGAAGCATGGGTAGAGAGCTATTTCAACCAATCAGATTGCTTCCTCGAAACTACCTGTGGTATAACCCATTCTGACCGGGCACCCATTTTGGTGTTGGCATCATGTTATGCTTTAGCTATTGAAAAATAGCAGATCTACAAGCTCATATCGCGCCACCGAGTGGCGCGATACGAGCTTGTAGGTCTGCTATTTTTGAAAAATCGAAGAACGACTGACATTTTTTAAATCTGATCTCAGGTCAGAATGGGTTAATCAGACCAGTGTGTGTCCAGTGGAAACCTCGTATGAATCTGATCTCAGGTCAGAATGGGATAATGCTAAATTATTCCCCCTGCAGTGTACTAGTGACGGTCAGAGACCTTTTCGGAGCCAGCTGGTTGAACAGTATACAGACCTGGGAGGTGAAGCCTGCCTCCTCCTGGGGAGGGTATAACAGTTTACAGACCTGGGAGGTGAAGCCGGCCTCCTCCTGGGGAGGGTATAACAGTTTACAGACCTGGGAGGTGAAGCCTGCCTCCTCCTGGGGAGGGTATAACAGTATACAGACCTGGGAGGTGAAGCCGGCCTCCTCCTGGGGAGGGTATAACAGTTTACAGACCTGGGAGGTGAAGCCGGCCTCCTCCTGGGGAGGGTATAACAGTATACAGACCTGGGAGGTGAAGCCGGCCTCCTCCTGGGGAGGGTATAACAGTATACAGACCTGGGAGGTGAAGCCGGCCTCCTCCTGGGGAGGGTATAACAGTATACAGACCTGGGAGGTGAAGCCGGCCTCCTCCTGGGGAGGGTATAACAGTATACAGACCTGGGAGGTGAAGCCGGCCTCCTCCTGGGGAGGGTATAACAGTATACAGACCTGGGAGGTGAAGCCGGCCTCCTCCTGGGGAGGGTATAATAGTATACAGACCTGGGAGGTGAAGCCTGCCTCCTCCTGGGGAGGGTATAACAGTATACAGACCTGGGAGGTGAAGCCTGCCTCCTCCTGGGGAGGGTATAACAGTATACAGACCTGGGAGGTGAAGCCGGCCTCCTCCTGGGGAGGGTATAACAGTATACAGACCTGGGAGGTGAAGCCGGCCTCCTCCTGGGGAGGGTATAACAGTATACAGACCTGGGAGGTGAAGCCTGCCTCCTCCTGGGGAGGGTATAACAGTATACAGACCTGGGAGGTGAAGCCGGCCTCCTCCTGGGGAGGGTATAACAGTATACAGACCTGGGAGGTGAAGCCGGCCTCCTCCTGGGGAGGGTATAACAGTATACAGACCTGGGAGGTGAAGCCGGCCTCCTCCTGGGGAGGGTATAACAGTATACAGACCTGGGAGGTGAAGCCGGCCTCCTCCTGGGGAGGGTATAACAGTATACAGACCTGGGAGGTGAAGCCTGCCTCCTCCTGGGGAGGGTATAACAGTATACAGACCTGGGAGGTGAAGCCTGCCGCCTCCTGGGGAGGGTATAACAGTATACAGACCTGGGAGGTGAAGCCGGCCTCCTCCTGGGGAGGGTATAACAGTATACAGACCTGGGAGGTGAAGCCGGCCTCCTCCTGGGGAGGGTATAACAGTATACAGACCTGGGAGGTGAAGCCTGCCTCCTCCTGGGGAGGGTATAACAGTATACAGACCTGGGAGGTGAAGCCGGCCTCCTCCTGGGGAGGGTATAACAGTATACAGACCTGGGAGGTGAAGCCGGCCTCCTCCTGGGGAGGGTATAACAGTATACAGACCTGGGAGGTGAAGCCGGCCTCCTCCTGGGGAGGGTATAACAGTATACAGACCTGGGAGGTGAAGCCTGCCTCCTCCTGGGGAGGGTATAACAGTATACAGACCTGGGAGGTGAAGCCTGCCGCCTCCTGGGGAGGGTCATTCTTGCTGTCTCCGGCCACATTGCCACGGCGGATGTCCTTGACGGACACATTCTTGACGTTGAAGCCCACGTTGTCCCCGGGCAGCGCCTCGATCAGCGCCTCGTGATGCATCTCCACAGACTTGACCTCAGTGGTCACGTTGACAGGAGCAAACGTCACAACCATCCCCGGCTTCAGCAGTCCTGTCTCAACACGGCCCACCGGGACGGTACCGATACCTGGCAGACAAGATGGTGAGCTGTATGATGACGACGACGACGACGACTTGATGTTTTAACAGGGTTTGTTGTTTTTAATCAGCCCGTTACTTAAATGAATGTCTACAGAACCTCACAGACCACAGGGTTTTTCTTAATTTGCCTGAAAATATATATATTTTCCGAACTGATGTTTGTGTCAGGAGTACATTCTCACGGAGCGTGAATATTAAATTTAAAAAAATAAAGCGGTGTATTAATATTGGGGAAAATACACGCGCACACACACACACACACACACACACACACGCACACGCACACACACGCACGAACGACGAACGAACGAACGCACAGAACAGACAGACAGACAGACTCCTTCCTTCCTCACCTCCGATCTTGTAGACATCTTGCAGAGGCAGACGGAGGGGTTTGTCAGTGGGACGGGTCGGTGGCTGGATGGCATCCAGAGCCTCTAGCAGGGTCGTGCCTGAGGCGTTGCCATCTTTACGGTTGATCTTCCAGCCCTTGAACCAGGTCATCTATAGGAACAAAAAAGGATAGACCCCCCCCTTGCTATTGTTATGTGCCACTGCCACACTGTCAAATACATTCGTTCTCAAAGTGGGGTCAGGGTTCCTGGAGGGGGTTCCAAATGGAACCTCGCAGATCTGTAAAGCGTTATTCAGTCTGATTTGTGGAGAAAAAAAAGGATTCACGTGCGTGTGGATTAAATAGGCTTTACTGTATGCGTTATGTTGCACTGCAAACGGTATTTCATGTTCTTTATATGTGGAAAAGGTACTTTCATGTATTTAATCTTGTAGAATGTATTTGTAATTATGTATTCATGTGTTTTTGTATGTATTTTATATGGACCCCAGGAACAAACATTGAGGGTGTTACTCTCCACTAACATTAGGGCTGGCCTCCAGCATGTTGTCACCGTTCCAGCCAGAGATCGGGACAAAGGCCACCGTGTCGGGGTTGAAGCCAATCTTCTTGATGTAGGTGCTGACTTCCTTCACGATCTCCTCGTAGCGCTTCTGGCTGTAGTTGGGCTCGGTGGAGTCCATCTTGTTGACGCCCACGATGAGCTGCTTCACGCCCAGCGTGTAGGCCAGCAGGGCATGCTCGCGGGTCTGCCCGTTCTTGGAGATACCAGCCTCGAACTCACCCACACCCGCAGCCACGATCAGCACGGCGCAGTCCGCCTGAGTGGAAGAGGGATAGAGTCCTTAAAATGAGAGTTAAATAGAGCTATATTATATAGCTCTATTTAACTCTTATTTTAAGAGTCAAACATTGCTATACATTGTTCAGTAACAGGGGTCTCCCCGTCTTTCCAGCGCTTTAGTAAACAGAAAATACATTTTCAGGTCATGATACCGATTTAATCCAACCAGGAGAGAAAACGTAGGTTAAACAAAAGGGATGAAACAAATGAATGAGCAGACACTATTGTTAGATCATTCTGATATGTTGTTTACATGTCATGTCAAGTTGGCTACTCCATCATATTCTGTTGGTCAGCTCAGACAGAACTTTAACCCTGACCGTGTTCCAGATAGGTCATTCATATTGTCACCTTACTCCTCAGTCTTCATATCATCATTTTACCCTTAGTCTACTGCCTGTTTACTCCAGGTTGTTCTCCTTATCATCATTAATGTCATGTCATGTCATTCATGTTTATGGCCAAAATATGTTTTTCATCTGTCCCATTTAATATCTTGTTCAGTCGCCATACTGTCTCTTCTCAGTCACCAAGTTATGGTAGGCGCTGTTTTTTAATGCAACATGCAGCTGCCGTGTTATCAGTCTAGTTTGACCTTGGCCTAGTAACTTAGCACAGTGCAGGGAAAGTTATCTACAGGTTGCCTGGCAACGCCAGCCTCTGTGCTTTCCCGGTCTATGGCCATCGATGTGCTGAACCAAGGAAGATGAACTCTACGTCGCTACGCCATCCTCATCATCTATGCGGTGGACCAATGAGCGCTCGACAACCAGCGCCACCGCCAATGAACTTTATATCAACAAATCTGACGTGTTCTGCAGTATTTAGCCTGGAACAATACTGTGAAGAGGGGGTTCAGTTCAGTGGTTCATTTGGAATCCATCTTGGAACAATTGATTATTCTAAATTATATTGATGTATTATACTATCATATTCTGAACCATGTAGCACACTCTCTATGTAGATTGACTTTATACCAACAAAAAAACCTTAAAACCTTAAACTTTTCTCAGAACTTTATTATTATTTCAAATGCCTCCAAATCATTTTTTAAGGTATCTTTCTATTGTTTGGTAAAGTGACTGTCATTTAAAATGTAAAGGGCTACTCACTCATTTTAAGGTAAATACAGCACGGTATTTGGTCTCCGGCTGGGTTATTGAAGGTATAGATTTACAGTCCTTTCTAATTATCATCACAAGATAGATACAATTTATTTGTATCTATTAACTATTGGAACTGGAACACAATCTGATAATGATCTTTGTGGCTTTTCTTCTTACGAAAATAGCTAGACGGTCAGGGAGTCAGGATCAGTTATAGAGTCTATAACAATGATTACTATTGGAATACAGAATTTTTAAACAGTTAAATACTGTTTTTGTTTTAACCAATTAATATAGCTTACAGCTTCTTTATAGACCTTGAATGTTCACTCTAAACTAGAATGTAGTGTATGTGAAATCATGTATCGCGGGTATAAATTAATATCAGCTTCCATGTAAACATTAAGCACAGTAACCATGCCAAAATCTAAATCTGAATGAGGCACTATTTAATACTACAATACTTATTGCTTCTTTGTATCATTCTTACAGAAAGGATGTGCTGTAATTTTGTACGCTGCAAAAATGCCACCCCCACTTTAGCAAGATCATCAACGCTAATGTTAAATCACTACAACATTCTGTTGAGAACTCGATTCTGACAGTAGTAGACCTCTGTTGTCAAATAAGACGGGTGTGCTAATCAAGCAGAAGATTTAAGCTATTTTGTAGCAAATTACTGAATAATCGTGTAATTAATATGCAGAATATTGTACAATGAGAAAGTCATCATTGGAAAATCAATCCTTTCAGAGTGAAGCAGCCTCACTGCACTTTATCGGTTAAAGTTACATTTATTTTATGTCTGTTTCTAAGGCAGTGGTAGTGGTCTTCAATGTGGCATCCGGGGACCCCAGGGGTCCTAGACCTAGAGGTGTCTCAAGGGGATCCCTATAGCTAGAATCCTTGATATTTAGGAAACAAATGGACCCATCCTGATTCTTGGTCCATTTCACTCTCAGAGTAAAATGAACACTGAGGATTTCACATTGCAGATTGGGGTCCGACTTGATATCAAATGGGGGTCCATACTCCATAGCCGGCCCTAATTAATGTATATCAAATTGTGGGTCCTTGAAATGAAAAAGGTTGAATATCACTGATTTAAGTAAGGTGTCTACTTTGCTCTCACATTTATGAAGATACAGTAGGGAGCGGTAGAGAAGTATATACTTATCTTCCACTCCTTACCGTACTCCCCCCCCCCCACCCCCCCTCTCTCGTTCTCTCTCTCTCTCTCTCATGTTCAGTGGTTCTCCCCTCCCCTGCTCTCTCTCTCTACCTGGGAGGTTCCGGTGATCATGTTCAGTGGTTCTCCCCTCCCCTGCTCTCTCTCTCTACCTGGGAGGTTCCGGTGATCATGTTCAGTGGTTCTCCCCTCCCCTGCTCTCTCTCTCTACCTGGGAGGTTCCGGTGATCATGTTCAGTGGTTCTCCCCTCCCCTGCTCTCTCTCTCTACCTGGGAGGTTCCGGTGATCATGTTCAGTGGTTCTCCCCTCCCCTGCTCTCTCTCTACCTGGGAGGTTCCGGTGATCATGTTCAGTGGTTCTCCCCTCCCCTGCTCTCTCTCTCTACCTGGGAGGTTCCGGTGATCATGTTCAGTGGTTCTCCCCTCCCCTGCTCTCTCTCTCTACCTGGGAGGTTCCGGTGATCATGTTCAGTGGTTCTCCCCTCCCCTGCTCTCTCTCTCTACCTGGGAGGTTCCGGTGATCATGTTCAGTGGTTCTCCCCTCCCCTGCTCTCTCTCTACCTGGGAGGTTCCGGTGATCATGTTCAGTGGTTCTCCCCTCCCCTGCTCTCTCTCTCTACCTGGGAGGTTCCGGTGATCATGTTCTTGATGAAGTCCCTGTGTCCTGGAGCGTCGATGATGGTGACGTAGTATCGTGTGGTCTCAAACTTCCACAGGGAGATGTCGATGGTGATGCCGCGCTCACGCTCTGCCTTCAGCTTGTCCAGCACCCAGGCGTATTTGAAGGAACCCTTCCCCATCTACAGGATAGGAACAGGAGAACACGCTGCTTAGATAGCTTCACATTGCCAAAGGTTAACCCATTCTGACCTGAGATCAGATTCTAAAATTTTCTTCTACATCCTGACAGTTTTCTGAAAAAGCTATGTTTCTATGTCAGTCGTTCTTTGATTAAAAAAAAATAGCAGACCTACAAGCTCATAGCGCGCCACCGAGTGAGCTTGTAGATCTGCTATTTTTCAATAGCTAAAGCATAACACAATGCTAACACCAAAAGGGGTTCCCGCCCAAACTGGTTTTAAGCACGTTAACCCCGGGGACCCTATGTTGGGCATGTCATGTCAACAGATGTACAAGCTCACAGTGTGTCACGATGTGATGTGCTGTGAGATTATTGATCAGCTATTTTATAATAACCCAAGTATAGAATAGGGATTATTGTGGTTTGGTTAACATGTGCTTTCCTTTGAGTGAAGCTCTTCTCCAATGTATATATTAAACTGTATAGTCCCAGTAATGATCCTCTTCTGTAACCCTAGTAGTAATTTTTACTAGATCATCTATTGAGGTATAAAAGTTAAAAGGTTTGGCGGTGGTCTGGTCACTGGACATCGCTGGATCAAAATCTCCCATAGTTGTGAGATCTGGTGACTGTGTGATGGCCTGCCATAGCATATGATTCTCATAGCTGTCCTTTCAGTGCCCTGTGGGCGGCGGCATTGTCATCCTGGAAGAGACCACTACCCCCTTTCTGAAATCAGCTCCTCGCCACTCGCTCTACACACTTGCCCTCGATATGCGCGTTCACGCGAGGCTGCGCCATATTAAGTGTCGTCCGAAACCAAGCAGCCTTGAGTGGAAGTGGCTTATAAAGCCCTCAAGAGCGAGTCTGTGCCGATCTAGACTCGATTGCCTTGTGCAGCCCTGCTCTCTGTCCGCATGGAAACCGCGACCTACAAATGTCAGTACCACCACAAATAAATGATAAATAAACTCCTCCTAAACAATCTTCATCTGATGCAGAATAGATAACGCTCCAACTGATGTTCACAAGGGCTCTTTATTTACCCCACCGTGAAAAAACTATAAATGAAACCACACAATGATTTATAAACACCATGGATGTATATGACATGTGATTTTTGACAGTCACGCTGTATTTCCTTTTGCTTTTTCCATATTAATGAAATCCACATGTCACACAAACATACACGATGCAATGCAATATAACTGTACAAACAAAATAACAGATAACACAATTGCATGATGGTAACCATGGCAACGAATGGTGTCTGTTTCCTGTTTCTGCACAAGGAGGGCGAGTGTATTTCCAGTTTTTTATACCCAGCACCCTAATCAAGGGAACTTGATTCAGCTGGAGGGGCACTTCCTGACGAGGGAACCTCCCGAGAGCACTTCAAGTCAAGGGACTGGTTTCAGAAAGGGCCCTACCATCAAAGTAGACACTTGCCCACTAGAGGAGAATATGGTAAGGATGACTGACACATCTTTGTAGACCAGTGCCACTGGGTTTGCGCCACTGAACTATCAGAATCTGAATGAATGTTATTGTCATATCACAGGTTTACAGGTGTAAAGAAGTGGGTGTAATTAGTTTTTGTGCAAAAAAAGCATCAGGGCAGAGACAGGGAGAGCAAGGAGAAAAGAATAGGGACACAAACAGGACAGGTCAAAGACAAATCAAAACATTATATACATATAATAAACTACAACATCCCTCTCTATGTAGTTGCTGACAGTCCGATCGTCTCCTGCATTGACATTCTCAGCCACCTGACCTGACAAATAGTTGGATTTCCTTACATTTCATTGATGCTCAAGCATCACAGTCATTGAAGACTTTTGTTGTCTTTCCGATGCAAATGTCACTTTAGTCACCATTATTATTGAAACACAGCCAGTTTAACAGTCTTTGTGTCTGAAGCTCCTGCACGTACACTCCAGTAATGAACCCTCTTTCATAGGCAGTAAGTAAGCCTTGCGGAGCCATGAGACCCATAGGTCAGGAGAGGTCAGGAGCCATGAGACCCATAGGTCAGGAGCCATGAGACCCATAGGTCAGGAGCCATGAGGCCCATAGGTCAGGAGCCATGAGGCCCATAGGTCAGGAGCCATGAGGCCCATAGGTCAGGAGCCATGAGGCCCATAGGTCAGGAGCCATGAGGCCCATAGGTCAGGAGCCATGAGACCCATAGGTCAGGAGCCATGAGACCCATAGGTCAGGAGCCATGAGACCCATAGGTCAGGAGCCATGAGACCCATAGGTCAGGAGCCATGAGACCCATAGGTCAGGAGCCATGAGACCCATAGGTCAGGAGCCATGAGACCCATAGGTCAGGAGCCATGAGACCCATAGGTCAGGAGCCATGAGACCCATAGGTCAGGAGCCATGAGGCCCATAGGTCAGGAGCCATGAGGCCCATAGGTCAGGAGCCATGAGGCCCATAGGTCAGGAGCCATGAGGCCCATAGGTCAGGAGCCATGAGACCCATAGGTCAGGAGCCATGAGACCCATAGGTCAGGAGCCATGAGACCCATAGGTCAGGAGCCATGAGACCCATAGGTCAGGAGCCATGAGACCCATAGGTCAGGAGCCATGAGACCCATAGGTCAGGAGCCATGAGACCCATAGGTCAGGAGCCATGAGACCCATAGGTCAGGAGCCATGAGACCCATAGGTCAGGAGCCATGAGACCCATAGGTCAGGAGCCATGAGACCCATAGGTCAGGAGCCATGAGACCCATAGGTCAGGAGCCATGAGGCCCATAGGTCAGGAGCCATGAGACCCATAGGTCAGGAGCCATGAGACCCATAGGTCAGTAGCCATGAGACCCATAGGTCAGGAGCCATGAGACCCATAGGTCAGGAGCCATGAGGCCCATAGGTCAGGAGCCATGAGACCCATAGGTCAGGAGCCATGAGGCCCATAGGTCAGGAGCCATGAGACCCATAGGTCAGGAGCCATGAGACCCATAGGTCAGGAGCCATGAGACCCATAGGTCAGGAGCCATGAGACCCATAGGTCAGGAGCCATGAGGCCCATAGGTCAGGAGCCATGAGACCCATAGGTCAGGAGCCATGAGGCCCATAGGTCAGGAGCCATGAGACCCATAGGTCAGGAGCCATGAGACCCATAGGTCAGGAGCCATGAGACCCATAGGTCAGGAGCCATGAGACCCATAGGTCAGGAGCCATGAGACCCATAGGTCAGGAGCCATGAGACCCATAGGTCAGGAGCCATGAGACCCATAGGTCAGGAGCCATGAGGCCCATAGGTCAGGAGCCATGAGACCCATAGGTCAGGAGCCATGAGACCCATAGGTCAGGAGCCATGAGGCCCATAGGTCAGGAGCCATGAGACCCATAGGTCAGGAGCCATGAGACCCATAGGTCAGGAGCCATGAGGCCCATAGGTCAGGAGCCATGAGACCCATAGGTCAGTAGCCATGAGACCCATAGGTCAGGAGCCATGAGACCCATAGGTCAGGAGCCATGAGACCCATAGGTCAGGAGCCATGAGGCCCATAGGTCAGGAGCCATGAGACCCATAGGTCAGGAGCCATGAGACCCATAGGTCAGGAGCCATGAGACCCATAGGTCAGGAGCCATGAGACCCATAGGTCAGGAGCCATGAGACCCATAGGTCAGGAGCCATGAGGCCCATAGGTCAGGAGCCATGAGACCCATAGGTCAGTAGCCATGAGACCCATAGGTCAGGAGCCATGAGACCCATAGGTCAGGAGCCATGAGACCCATAGGTCAGGAGCCATGAGGCCCATAGGTCAGGAGCCATGAGACCCATAGGTCAGGAGCCATGAGGCCCATAGGTCAGGAGCCATGAGACCCATAGGTCAGTAGCCATGAGACCCATAGGTCAGGAGCCATGAGACCCATAGGTCAGGAGCCATGAGACCCATAGGTCAGGAGCCATGAGACCCATAGGTCAGGAGCCATGAGACCCATAGGTCAGGAGCCATGAGACCCATAGGTCAGGAGCCATGAGGCCCATAGGTCAGGAGCCATGAGACCCATAGGTCAGGAGCCATGAGACCCATAGGTCAGGAGCCATGAGGCCCATAGGTCAGGAGCCATGAGACCCATAGCTCAGGAGCCATGAGACCCATAGGTCAGGAGCCATGAGGCCCATAGGTCAGGAGCCATGAGACCCATAGGTCAGGAGCCATGAGACCCATAGGTCAGGAGCCATGAGGCCCATAGGTCAGGAGCCATGAGACCCATAGGTCAGTAGCCATGAGACCCATAGGTCAGGAGCCATGAGACCCATAGGTCAGGAGCCATGAGACCCATAGGTCAGGAGCCATGAGGCCCATAGGTCAGGAGCCATGAGACCCATAGGTCAGGAGCCATGAGACCCATAGGTCAGGAGCCATGAGACCCATAGGTCAGGAGCCATGAGACCCATAGGTCAGGAGCCATGAGACCCATAGGTCAGGAGCCATGAGACCCATAGGTCAGGAGCCATGAGGCCCATAGGTCAGGAGCCATGAGGCCCATAGGTCAGGAGCCATGAGACCCATAGGTCAGGAGCCATGAGGCCCATAGGTCAGGAGCCATGAGGCCCATAGGTCAGGAGCCTATCTCCTGTTTCTGTAGCTTGAGGCAGCTTGTTGATGCTCTTGAAGTATACCGCCTGGACATGACGCTAGGCTGTCGCAGGGACTTAACCTCAATACAACCCTTTATGCCGAGTGCCAAAACGGGATCACATTGAGTCCCATTTTTAGAGTCTTTGGTATAGAGCACCGAAGTCCTAGCCTCGGTACCAGGCTTTCATTTTTGTTGGTGCAAAAATTGAAAGCCTGGAGGAACGCATTGGCCGCTCTGGTCTAAAAGTGGGAGTCAACCCTTCCGGGTGGGCGTCGCTCCAAATGATGTGACGTAGCGCTGCACTAGGGGGGAGAGGAGGGGCCGGGGGTGACGGACAGATCGATGAGATCCAATCAGGGCGTGCGCAAATCTCAGCCGCGACCCGCCCCTCTAGACCAGAAACCTAACACGTTAGCTCAGGCTACCGAAGTCCTGACGTCACTTTCAGTAGAGGGCGTCAGTCCCCAGGTTCATGTATTTTAGTTGCACTGGGGGGGCCATAGGGGGATTTTAGATCTCTTCATAAAGAACTGCGTTTGAAAAATAAACCGATCACCCCGGCCTTTTCACTCATATGGATATGAAGCATCGACTGAAGGTGGAAATGTACAAATATACCCAAAGAGTAACAAAATAAGCATTAGAAACGAGTCAAATAACCCAGACTACATTTCCGGGTAGGCGGGTGGCTGCATCTGCCTGTCGCACAACATAAACTGAATGTTAATGTTTATTTTTATTTTATTGATATTTAATGTTTCGTGGTTAGTACGAGTTGAGTCACCACCAGCTGAGCTTATGTCAACGAGGAATCTCAGGAACGCAATGTGTCGACAGCTGGGCGTGACGTATATTAGCAGCGACATTGCCTTCATATGTAGTTTCAAGGCTTTTGCGGCCACATTAATTCCATTTTCTCCAGAAACTGGCTGTATCAAATATTAATGAACATCATTAACGACACACAGCCACCCCCCTGACCGAAAGACAGAGATGATCGGTTTATTTTTCAAATACAGTTTCTCAATTTTTTTCAAATACAGTTGTTATATGAAGCAATCTAAAATCCCCCAATGCAACTAAAAAGATACATGAACCTGGGGACTGACGCCCTTTACTGAAAGTGACGTCAGACTTCGGTGCTCTATAACCCGGCCAGGGACATAGGCATTTTATCTTGCCATCTTGATCAAAATTGAGGAAAATTGGTAAAGTATCCTACTATGGATAATCACCTTCAATGCTTTTTACATTGTAATGCTGTACAGCAAATGGTTCTGTTTGTGCGTAGAACAAAGAGCCTTCATGGGCCAGTGTCAAATAACTCCAATGTGAACAAAACATAAACATTAGCAGCCAGTGGTATATGGTACATCGAAGGCCCCTCATGCAGTGGAGAAAAACAGAATACAGTAAACGTATACGTTCTGGTAAATTCTACCCAAATCTAGGCATGTCCTACCTCGGCAGCCTCCTTCTCAAACTTCTCGATGGTTCTCTTGTCGATGCCTCCACACTTGTAGATGAGGTGGCCGGTAGTGGTGGACTTCCCAGAGTCCACGTGGCCTATCACCACAATATTGATGTGGACCTTCTCTTTCCCCATTACTGCTCACCAGACACCGGCTATTCTGAGGAATAAGGGGGTTAAGGGTTAGATGTGGACCTTCTCTTTCCCCATTACTGCTCACCAGACACCAGCTATTCTGAGGAATAAGGGGGTTCAAAGAAAGTGTCAGCTAATGCTCAATGCATGTACGGCCGTGCAGTGTGCCAAAAATAGCAGATCTACAAGCTCACAAGCCTTGTGAGCTTGTAGATCTGCTACTTTCGGTGCACCACGCCTCAGGTGTGAACCGTGTGATGTATGATTTTCACCTTGACAGGATATATATAGCAGCGCCGAAATATGGCTGCAGCTGGTGTAACTCTGATTGTCAATTGCAATAAGTGTATGCACAACCAAATTTCACCCATGTTACTTGTAATGTGTTGTGACAATAAAGTCTGAACTGAACTGAACTGAACATAGGCCTGTATTAGAAGTGATAATTATGTAGTATTGAAGTATGCGTCTCTAACACATCAACATCATTTGAAATAACCAGGCACCATACCAGTGTAAATTATAAACAGTATGAATGAAGCACAAGTAGCCTACTGGAAGTAGGTTCCATGAACACAATTACATCATTGGAAATGTTATTATAATTATTTTCTTCATGCTAAATTAATATCTGCCTTGAGAGATTATCATGAGCATGAATACAAAATATGTGAGACAAAATACACGCTTTCTTAATTTCTCAGCTTTCTGAAAGCTATTAAAAATGTTCTCATATTTCAACCCATAATGTTACAGTCATGATTGAAGACACCGTCTGTTACCTTTCCTAACTTTTCCATCTTACAAAAACAGCATAAATTGTGCCTGTGGCAGAGGAGGGAAGGGCTGCAGTGTGAGGTTACCCTCCCTCTGTGCAGGTGCTGGCTGGCTATTGCATCACTTTGTTTACCTGTACGTCCCACCAATTCGTGTCGTACATTACGGAATGCGGCATCTGGTGACAGCATTTCACTATCCGAGTCGGTCATAACATAACAGGTTCAGATCTGACTTTGATGATAATCATCATTGAATTTGATGAACTTGTCTTGACAACAAACAACTATATTATTCGCGATAAATGCCAAAATGGCAATTAATGAATCGAATTAATAAGAATGAACCTTGCGATGCACATTTAGACGTTCGTGTTTTTTGCATTGCAATGCATACTGCAGTTTACTAAGCATGTGCATGTTTGAAAGAGAAATGCCCGCATGATGGTGGTGGACGGGGATGTTATTCCTCATTCAACCTGCGCCATACGGCCTCATCATGACCAAAATTAATTATGCACGTTCCCACTCCGCAATGTCAAACTGTTTTTTGACGCTCGCATTTCTCATAATCTTGCATGCACTCGAATCAATTGTCCAATAATAGTTACATATAGGCTATATCCCTGATATTCATAATCATGACGGACTGTGCACTGAAGCACACCAATGAAGGCTGCCAGTGGTGCAGCATAGGCTGTTGTTAAAAGTTTATATAGCCTAAACGATGGTTTGATGTATTCTATTCTTACCCGTGTGCGTTGTATACTAATGCAGAGTAGGACGAAGATGCTGCGTGCTGTTCTGAAGACTTCATGCACTGCGCTGCAGCCAACCGGCAAAAGGCGTCATGCTACGAAAATAGCCGATTTGGATCGGCAGCATCGGCTATTATCGGGTGTTTTAGGACGAAGACTACCCCAATCAGGATTCATCTGCGCCCTCAGTGGGTTTGTTGTTTAACTCTTTAACTTTGGTGGCCACTAGATGGGGGTGGTGCACCACAACAAACCAAGTCTGGCAAAATTAACCACATTATGCATATTTCTTTGTAGAAAATAAATGTCACTTTTTATTGTACAGTGTTGCAAAGGGTTACCAAAAAGTATGCAATGCACAGCGCAAACAATATTGTGGATATACGGTACCCGATAAATAGTTATTGGTCTACTCTACTCTATCCTCTCCGCTCTTTGGATTGTTGTTTTTATGCATTCATGAAAGGGATACATTTTACATGCCAACTGTCGCCCCACCCCCAGCAAAGGCACTTCTTGATGCAATAAGCACAAATCAAAAAAAAAATGAACACCATCATTTGAGTACACAAAACACTAAAAGGATTTGTTAAAAGAAAAACTCCATGAGCCGATTTAAAAAAAGGTTTTCAAATGCAAATAAAATCGTTCAAATGCTCATATTTTGCCGTTACTGTCAGTTCAATCATCCGTTTACATGTGACAACACCTGTTTTCTAATTAAAGTCAAACAAGTATAAATTAATGGAATCATACATTATAGTGATGTACCTATAATATAGCTATTGACAAAGAGATCATTCCACCATCAAGCAGAGGCTAAAATGTTTGAGGCATCGTGGAAGATTGATGCAGTGGACTTCAATGGTCAGTTGTAAATGTTTGAGGCATTGTGGAAGATTGATGCAGTGGACTTCAATGGTCAGTTGTAAATGTTTGAGGCACTGTGGAAGATTGATGCAGTGGACTTCAATGGTCAGTTGTAAATGTTTGAGGCACTGTGGAAGATTGATGCAGTGGACTTCAATGGTCAATTGTAAACTTTAGTGTTGTCTTCCTCAACCCGCTGGTACTCCGATGAAATGCTGCAATATCAGAAGAAAAAGAGTGCACGCACAAACACACACACACACACACACACACTTTTGGTAATCTGTTTCTCCTAATGCAAAGCTGTGTTCTAAATGTACTGTGTGTATTGTATTTTGTGTGTACTTAAGTGCATGGACTCCAGTAAGGTGAACAGAGATGTTCAATTGTTTTCACTTTGTAAAGCTTCAAACATGCAAAACAGTATTCCAGTCCCACTGATATTTGAAGCACCCACATACATTATAATTTTTTGCACCTGGTTGATTTTCTTTTTGTTGCTTTACAGTCTGTACATTAATGAGTTAATCTGTTGCTGGACTGAACTAAATAAGAGGTGGTTTTGGAACACTGTGCCAGGGAGGCTTACAGAATGGACTCAACATTTGTACCGAGCTCAAAGACAGTAGAAGACACTAGTCAAAAATCGCAGAATGTATCATCAGAATAGTGAGACGTGTTTTAACTCTGATGTAATGTTTAACCTGAGTGGAAAATAGAGATGCACGATATTGACATTTTTGGCCGATATCCGAATTTGCAGGGTCATATCGGCCCATACCGATTCCAATACCCATATATTACATTATTATATTATATTTAACCGATTGCTGAATTCTTACCTTTATCATTTTTGTTTTGCTGGTGAAAGTAGATTAGCCCCCCTCCCAACTTGACGCTCTTAAAGAGACAGAGACAGGCTGACTGGCTGCTCTACGATTACAAAGCCATTAACGGTCACAATGTTCGGTGAAAATAATCTGGATTATGTTGAGACCGATCCGATTTGGCCATCATTAAGGCCATTACGGTCAATTCCGATACGCTACCGATTATATCGTGCAACTCTACTTGAAAATAAACTACCAAATCAGCCTAGTGTTCCACCTTCCTCCAGGTATCATGGACAGATACACAACAAACTACCAAATCAGCCTAGTGTTCCACCTTCCTCCAGGTATCATGGACAGATACAACAAACTACCACATCAGCCTAGTGTTCCACCTTCCTCCAGGTATCACGGACAGGAAGACTTACTCGAGAGTGTGCAGCTGAAACACCGGGTTGACCAACAGATCGGTCATCACGCAGACTCCCATCTCGTCCAGGTCGTTGCCCATCAAGTGCAGTTCCGACATGTGCGTGGGGTTTGCCCTCAGGGCGTTGAGCAGGAACAAAACACTATTCGAGGTGAGCCCACAACGCCTCAGTCTGCAGGGTGGTCAAGAACAAGTCATTATGTCTTATTCCAGTGGTTCTCAAACAATTTCATGTAAACGACCCCCAAAATTGAAAATGGACCCCCATTTGAAAAGGTATGCCAGGATCCTCGATAAGAGCAATCAACCAATTTAACTCCCAGTTTGACATGCATTAGGCTACGTTACGGACTCCCATTTAATGCCATTTCTATCTCTGGGTCACCAATTTATATTGTAAATTCAATGTTAATTGAATTTGGTTCCATTTGTACACTCTCAGAGTTACAGTCCCATAAGGGTCAATTTGGTTCCCAACTATCATTTAGCTGAGGACCCCCTGGAACTCCCTCAAGGACCCCTGGGGGTCCCCGGACCCCACTTTGAGAACCACAGTCTAATTAAATTCCATTTAAAGCCACAGGATGTTCAAGCAGATGGACTAGGCTTCCAACTGATGTATGAATTGCTGAAATCTCTCCATATTTAATTATTTTGGTGGGGTAAATAAATTACCTACATTGTCGAAAAGTAGAGAAAATGGACGCAATGTGAGCTTGTATATCTGCTATATTTGATATGAATAATAATTAAAGTGAAAGCTGTCCGTCTTTGGTTTTTACAGCATTCAACCTATGAAAATCTTAACAAGAGCTTGTGATTTGATTAAGTAATAAATAGATGACTGGACATGCAAGGTTTTAATCCGACAGACATTATGTTCATGTATACTTACAATAGCTTGTCTATTTGACAGTCAGCACTTCGGAGTCCCGAACAGAGCCTTTTCATTCCCTTATCTTGAATGTCGTTGCCGCAGAGGTCCAACTCAGTGATTTCACTGTCTCCATGGGCCAAACCTGAAGCCAGCTCCGTACAACAGCCCTGGGTCAGGCTACAGTGGCTCAGACTGGGAGAAAAAGGACATTTGTGTTATTATTGCCTTTAATAACCCCCCACACAATGGGACACCACCATGTAGGGTGTAAAAAAAAAGAAAGAAAAAAACTTGAGAAACACTTGAGTATCACAATTATGTTTAGTGATACCAGTGAAACACCATCTGATTTTTTAACCCATTTAGGCCTGACCTCGAAAAAAAGAAAAAAAAAAATCTTCTAAATCTTCCCGTTTTCTGAAATACAAATGCACAATTATTCAAAAATAGCAGACCTACAAGCTTGTAGATCTGCTATTTTTCAATAGCTAAATTATAACATGTTTAAAACACCAAAAGGGGTTCCCACCCAAAATGGGTTCATTATTAAATGTTTCACAATGGTGCTATATTACTCAAATTGTGCACATACATACGGTGGTTCTTTATACTGATAATTCCTAAAAGGTTATGACTTTGTTAATGTCACTATATGGGCTTGCTTAGTTTTGCAATGATTTTAATCATAACTACACTGTACTGTGATACGTATGGTATTACCATTACCTGATTCTTGTCAACATTCATACCTTTTTATTTTCTACAGCTGTGCCAACAAGACAAGCACTAACAAGCAGAACAAATGAGAAATAAATGATCTTGGAACAGCTACTCGATCGCAACACTTTTCAACCACGGTGTTGCTCATCCTAAAGTCTGCCTGGATGCTGAGTCGCTAAGCCTGAAAAGCAGTGCAATTGAATGGCTTCTACATCAAGCTTATTTTTGTGTTTAGACAGCTTTTTCTCCCTGCTCGTCTTGTTGCCTGCATGTACAGTTATCTACTAAGCCGCCGCTAAAGTCCTGTACAAAATGCACCCCCCCCACTACCCTAGGGACCTCCAGGACATGCTCCCTCCACCTTACACCAGACGGCGAAACACCTGCCGATGCACAGCCACACCAGAACATGCTCTCGACCCCCCAGGCTCCAAAACACGGACATTGGACAGAACCTTTCTCTACACTGCTCTCCAGATGTGGAACAGCCTACCAGAGCATGTAGTGGACTCCATCACAGACAACGGCCTTCAAGCCTTTAAACGCAGAGCTCACAGATATCTCCTGACCACCCCCTCACACTGAATGTTGAGCTGCAGTGAACCATTTGATTGGCCAATGGATATGTATCTTATCTTACTTGGCTATTGTTCACAACTGCATCGAAAAAAATAATGTATCAATTGAATTGCATTTACTTCAGCGTTTTGAGGTGTCCATGAGGCTTCTTCAGTCCTTCAGCGATTGCTTTGACTCCCGTGTCTTTGATGTAGTTCATGCTGAGGTCCAAGTCTTTCAGCACAACTGCTTTCACTTTGTCTGCTGAACACAGAACCCTCGCCAAATGAACGCAGCCCACGTCAGTGATTCCACATCTTGAAACACTGAAAAATGAAACATGGCATTATTAAAAACCCATTTTGACCTGAGATCAGATTCTAAAAATGTCTTCTACATCCTGACAGTTTTCTGAAAAAGCTATGTTTCTATGTCAGTGGTTCTTCGATTTTTCAAAAAATAGCAGACCTACAAGCTCATAGCGCGCCACCGAGTGGCGCACTATGAGCTTGTAGGTCTGCTATTTTTCAATAGCTAAAGCATAACATAATGCTAACACCAAAAGGGGTTCCCGCCCAAAACGGGTTAACAACATTATCCAACCATTTATGCATACATACCAATATATTTAAAATAGTGAATTAGGTATTTCAAGATGTCATTTCCTCACGCTTGTGCACACAATACATTTTCAGATGAAGGTGTGACTTCTTTGGTATAGTATCTTTTTTTCTTTTATTTTATTTTAAAGAGAGCAAGTAATCAAAGATGGAAAGAAACCTTACTTCAGTTTCTCCACCGCACATGAATCCATTCCTCTGCAGATCATACGGAAACCCAAGTCTTTCAGGTCATTGTTACTCAAATTGAGTTCCAGCTGAATGTTGCTCTGCGGGTCTGACTTCACATCTTTGAACAGGTTTTCACAGCTTAATGCTGTGAGCTTGCAGGAGTACATCCTGCCAAAGAAAATTGATACGTTTTGAGACACACTCTTAACAAATGCACATTACACAGCATGTATGAGAACACTCGGACACATATCTTTTTTGACTACTCACTCGAGCGTGCTTAGCTTTGATACATCAATGCTCCGGAAGATCTGGATGGCTCCCGCGTCTCTGATGTCATTGATGCTCAGATCGAGAGATTTCAGATGGTCAATCTTTTTCTTCAGAGCCGTGGCCAGGAACCCACAGCCTTTCTCCTCAATGTTACACTGCGACAGCCTACAATTGCATTTGACTTTACAAACAGCACCATACATCCGAGCATTCCCCATAACTTGAAACAGCAAAAATACGTTTTTGTGTGTTCTTACTGTTAAGTTGCTCTGGAGTAAGAGCTTCTGCTAAATGCCTAAATTGTAATTGTAATGTGCACTTTGTTCCTCCTAGTTTTACATTTAGTTTTTGTTCTCCAATTATTGTTTCTTTTAGAATATTTATATTAGTAATTTGTATTGTTATTATTCCTACTACTAGTACTACAAATTAGATTTATAGACTGCCATTATATTTCTGGGGGAAAATACTGTAATACATCATTTAGCCTACTATATATCCCACTAACAGAACTTACTTACCTCAGAACTTCTAATTGGCAGCCTGGAGATCCGATACCCTTTGAAAGACTTTGGAGGCCATCATCTCCCAAGTTGTTTGCACTGAGATCCAACAGTCTCAGATTAGGGGAAGAACTCAAGATTGAAGCCAGGTATGAACACCCATGGGATGTCACTCCACATCCATGCAGCCGAAGCCTCTTCAGCTTGCAGTCTTGAGAATTCAGCCCCTCCAGAAGTTTCTTCACTCCGGTATCTGCGATGGTGTTGAACCCCAGGTCAAGCTCTCTCAGGTGGGAGTCTCTGAAGCAGAGGGCAGATACCAAGGCTGGACAAGACTTCTCGGTCAAGTTAGAGAAACGCAACCTGCAAGGAACAAACATAACAGACAATTTTAGAAGTGAATTGAATTCACTCAAGCACACATTACTAATGAACATCCAAGTATATATCATGTGTACAAAATATGACAATAGAGAAAACCTTGAACTGAAACTGAACATTAACTTACACAGCTTTCTTTGACTTCAAAATAGATGGCAGGTGTCTGGGGAGGCTCTTATCATTTCTATTGCCCACAGTCAGACTAAATTTGTCTTGCGTTCCTTCCATATAGTTGGTCCTTTGGAGCAGGAATGACCAGTGTAATGGTGAAAATCCTGGTAAAGGGGGCTCTCCTGATTTGACATAGGACTTGACATCACTCTTAAGAACTTGGGGGTCAAACTCGTTGAGACAGTGGATCAGGCTCACGGCATTATCCGTCAAAATTATCTCCAGGATCTTCAATTCGGTGTGGTTCACGGGTGGATCTGTGGGCATCATTAGACCACGCTCCTTCAGGAGGCCAAAAATGAAGCGATACAACAAATCTCGTTGTCCATCAGTGCTCTTCACGGCCTCGTCCACCATGGCTCGGCAGGCCTGGAATAGGTTTTCCGAGGGCAACCTGTCCAAGGTCTCTGATGCAGCGAGGTACTCGTGGATGACACGGTGTCCAAAGCGGTAGACTTTCATGCCTTCGATCCCTCTCTCTTCTTTCAACAGAAGCGGGCAACGTTTGCAGAACCTCGTTGCTTCCTCGACACTTATGCCACTTTCTTTAAGGTCTTCTGCGTACATTATATTGTCCTTGCCAAATCGATTTAGTGCGAGCTTCTCCAATTTTCGAAGTATTCTCTCGTCATTCTTCACTTGAGCCTTGACCAGTTTAGTGTGGATCTGGGTCAGATTCAACGGCGTGATCTCAAACTCGCAATCCGATTGCTTTACATGTTCCTTCAAAACATACGCAATGTTGAGGCACACCTGTGGTATCTGGCAAAGGAAATGAAGGCTCCTTGACATTTTCACATGGTCAAAGGCCCTGTCGGCTATCTCCGTATTACACATGGTAGATCTGAAGAACTGCTCCTTCTGCTCATTACTGAATCCTTGCAACTCAGTCACCTTAAGCACGTGTTCATGCGGGATGCGCTTTGCTGCCGATGGTCGGGTAGTTATCCATATATGGCAATCGGGAACTAGAGCCCCCCTGATGAGATTGGTCAGGAGACGATCGACCGTGGTGTCTCCTCGAACATCTGTCACAACTGGATTGCTGCTGAAGTTTAGCGGGAGCCGGCACTCGTCCAGCCCGTCAAGAATGAACCAGACTCTGGGTCCTTTCAAGCTGGAAAGTTCAAGCCCTCTCAGGTCTGGGTAGAACGTGTAGAGGAGTTCAACAAAGCTTAGATCTCTACTTTCCAGCAAATTCAACTCCCAGAACGAAAGAACGAACAAGAGGTCGATGTACTGGTAATCCTTACACTCGACCCAATCAAGTGCGACACTCTGGACTGCTAAGGATTTTCCAATTCCAGAAATTCCCAAAGAGAGGATTGTTCTTCTTCTGCTGTTGCAGAGTTTGCAATCACAACACACGACTTCCGAAAGTGACATGGTCTTGTGAACTATCCAGAGATGAAGCGGTGACTTATCGATGAATCTGAACTCATGCTGGCTCAGATCATGCACACCACTACCAAGAACGTCATTGGGATGCTTCCCCTTGCTGCAAGATCTGATGGGAAACTGCAGGGACTTGTCCCCAATCAGAGCCGCACATTTCTTCTTCAAGGAGATCTTGAGCACTTCTTGGAAGGTCATCATGACTGCCTTCCCTGATACAAAGAGAAAGTACACAAAATAAATAATCGAGATTAAAGAAAATGAACGAGATGTGCAATATCATTAATCCAGTAGCTTATACCATTACCAGGGCTGCCGACTGCATTATTTTCTTAGCCATGATTATATCGATCACATTTTAATTAACTGCATAATCAAGGACACAGAATTTATTTGTATCGTTTATACATCAAGGAATAATATATACAATACAATTTAAATATTTTTTTACAATCACTCAATTCATCTGATTAACCACAAAGCTCTATTTGAAAACGGCACAGCACCGTTTTACTTTGTAAAACCGAACCTTGAGAGCTGACAGGAAATGGGGAGAGATGGGGGGGGGGGGGACATGCAGTAAAGGCCGTCGGGATCGGGAGTCGAACCAGACTTGGACTACTGGCCAACATGCCTGGACCGCTAAGCCACGGCCCAGGCCTGACTTTTTTTTGCCACGTTTCTTTTTTTTTCTCCGTTTCTGTGGTGTTTGTGCGAATACAAGAAGACTCACCCCGTTTCTGTTTTCCTCCCAGACTTTTCCCCAGTGAGGGGTGGGAGAGGCTGGCCAGCAGACGGCTGGATTTTGAATTTCTCTAACTATAAACTTTCATGCCAGCAGACAGCCCAAGTACAAATATAATTTATGAAAAGCTACTACAGTGAAGTCTGTTCACAGAAGTTGTTATAGGATATGTGGGGATTATCTGACAAGGTACCATTTGAGGGGGCAAAACCTTACATATACTAAATAATACTAAATTGTTTATAGGGTCAATATAAGTAATATAATATAGCCTTTCCACAGGAGTATCTTTTTATATTTTTCCAAAAAGAATACAAACAGCCAATAGCATATTACAAAGTTATCCCCCTCACTGGGGAAACTTCCGGGAGGAAAAACGGGCACGCACCGGGGTGAGTCTTCTTGTTACCGTTTGTGCTGGTCAATTTAATACCTGAATTCTCTGTACCATATTATTTATTGTAAAATAATATATTATAAATATATATATATATATATTAAAAAAGACTATGGGGAACACAGTGGAAATAAGTCCTGGACTTTATAGTGTTTATTATTTTATCCTCGTTTATTTTGTCGTTCAATAACTATGAGATGGATTAGGTTCAGAACTTCAGATTCAGAACAGTTCCATCTCAACAAATACAATACACACGCTGTAATGTTTAATTTACAGCCTAATGTGAATGTTTAAATACTACAACCTACTTAAAGGACAACTTTAGTTTTTTTCAACCAAGGTTCATGTTTTAGGTCGTTATTAGAGAAACTAAAAGGTGAGTGTTAATTTTCTTTCATTTGCTGCTTTCTTTCGTTTTGGGGATTTTAGCTCTTTTTGACAGGGGGGGCGGGGGCATTCGAGCATGGGGCTAAATATGTATTATTTTTACAAAATATTATGGCGATTTATTTTCTTATTATTTACTATAGTCCTAATAAACCCCAAGAAATTACATCTGGCCACAGAAGATCACAGGATCTACTGAATGTGACAAACTGACATATTGAGCCTATGACACACAGTATAAGCCTTCCCCCAGTAGGCTACCTTCACATTCAGTAGATCCTGTGATCTTCTGTGGCCAGATGTAATTTCCTGGGGTTTATTAGGACTATAGTAAATAAATAAATCACCATCAAATTTGGTTAAAAAAAATACATATTTAGCCCCATGCTCGAATGCCCCCGCCCCACTGTCAAAAACAGCTAAAATCCCCAAAACGAAAGAAAGCAGCAAATGAAAGAAAATTAACACTCACCTTTTAGTTTCTCTAATAACAACCTAAAACATGAACCTTGGTTGAAAAAAACTAAAGTTGTCCTTTAATGTTTAACTGTCACGCTGACAGTATCAGGAAGTGGAGGGTTGAAACGTGCACGTATCTGTAATGTAGTTGTTCCTTTGTCATAGTTAAGCTATTGACTAATTTAATACATATGTCCACTAATTAACAATGAGCTGGTATTAATTAGTGACCAGCCAATACACTACACGCATCTTACCTGCGCAATAGTGCACATTCCTCACTGTATTTTGTAAGCTTCGTACAGTGAGTGTACACGCTTCTCTCAGCCTAGATGCTAACAATGCTAATAACTCAAGGCGAGTAGGCGACGATTTCATCGAATTACGACAGTGTCGCGAGCCAGACATTTCTGTCGCGAAGCTACAAGTGTCGCGAAGGAATACACAGCAAACACTTCAGTGTATATTTACCTGCATACTAATTAATTGCATGTTTATTTCTGTACTGTTTCAGTTTTACAAATTTGCCTGCAGAGACTTCAGTAAATATAAGAAAAGTTAAGCCTTGTCTGGAGGGTATGCGTGTGACTGAATCATACCCGGAAGTTATTCAGACACTATTGACTGAGTGACATAAGACTACTTTCTGGCCTCGACAGCCCATACATCCACACAGAAAAGTCCTATCTGATTGAATTAAATTACTTTAAACAACATTAAATTCACTTTGTCAAAATTGTCACTCACTTTGCCATTCACTTTATGCATGCGCTATTGAAGGTGTCCCCGTTTTTACTACTAACTTTCGGGTGAGAGGGGCTATGGACCAGAGCTAAACCAGTATAGTAGCATACCAAACTCATTTACCTCAGAGAATGTTTTCATTCTGGATAAAAATCATAAAAATGGTCTATGGTCTAATCTAATATAATATAATAAATGGATGATCAGATGCAGGAGTTTTCTAGCCTGGCTAATAAGCCAGACCGAATCAGCCGTTGATTTGAGTCTGGCTTAGCCAGGCTAGGAGTTTTCACGACTCCTCTAAGTGTAACTAGGCCACCTCCGACCATCACTGCGAAAGTGCACGGACAGTAAAAAGTAAAAACGGGTACGCATCTCGCTAACTGTTAACTAGCTGTATTGCACGTGTTGCAAGGGCAGTATATATTTACCAGACAGTATGTTGTAATGACGGGTGGGTCCAGGCTGGGCGCTCGACGACATGACAACCTTCTTTCTTTATGTTGCTTAAATTAATCAAATAAACGAGGTACAAGGCACACAGTGGTAAAGGCTGGATAGCGAATGAATGAATAGCCTATGCTAGCGCAACGCAACCCAACGTTTCAGAGCCATTAGTTGAGGCTCTGCAACGTTGAAGCACTAGTGGTAAGAGGAGGTACTGCAGGCGGACCCGTGGAGTTATAACGAGAAAACCCCATACAACTGGGCTTTAACGTTGAGCGCGTTTGCACTGATTTTGGTGCCCAAGTCGAAGAAAATGCGGAAGTAGATGGTTCTTCCGGGTGCTTCAAAACGCCACTGAGCAACTTCCACTGTCTGAAACGAATGGGGGGGCGGGGCTATCGCTCCGGTTCAGTCTCTATCCTTTACGGTTTACAACAGCAAAATAGTAGACGTGGTTCCGCCCTCTTGAAAGGAACACGTACACGGTCCATATATATAATTATGTCTATGGTCACAGCGCCACCTGCTGTTGGCGGTATAAAATATACCTTAAAGTAGCTGTAAGCAATATGTCAATTAAAAAAAATCTGAGTATGGAATGTTAGCTACCTGATTTATGGCAAAATAAATGGTTATGGCAAAACTTTACTTAAATAATAATCACTATTATGGGTCTATAAAACATTTATTCAGCTCTTTTGAATGCATTAATTGCATACACTATTCAGTGATATATTTTCTGCCTATTGGGGCCGAAACCAAAAAGACAGAAAATGCTTTTTTAGCCATTTTCTGCCGACGAATATTCAGTGCATCACTAAAACAAATGCATTGTATCAGCTACCTTTTGCTACTTTGTGTGACACTTTAGTTTGACAGTTAGTTAAACGCAATAACTAAGTAACTAACTTAGTTTGACAAAGAATGTAGGGCATTCATGAAAAAGGTTCTGTCACAATATTAGTGTATGTTTTTGTTATTCTATACAATATCTGATAACTTGATAAGTATAATGTTAGATTAACCTTTTGTTATGCTTACAGGATAAGAATATAATATAAGGTCCTATTGTGTCATGGATATTGTTTCGCTAAAACAAGATACTGTCTTTATCAGTGTGATTAAAATAAATAAATAAAAAGGCAGGACAAGACTCCTCCAAAATATGAGTTTTGGTTTTTATTGTTCTGCAGTTACAAACTGACACCATATACTGTCCCACTGACAGAAGTTAACACTACAGTATCTACTAGTTTCAACTTTATATTCAATCACAATTCAAGTCAGCCATTATTTTAATCAGGCACTCCTGGTGAAATGAAGACGTTATTTATGCTTTGTTCGACAATTAAGTGCTGCCAAGTTAGGTGCCATAACAAAGGCTACACGGTCTCTACTAATGATAAGCTACAACACACAGTATCTGGTGTCCCTATTTTGGGTATGTCATTGTAGACAGACATTGTCGGTAATTTAAAAGAAATAGCCGATCTACAAGCAAACAATGCGCTCAAATGCGACAAGTTGCTACAGTAGCTTGTCGATCGGCTATTTTGGCTATTCGTCAAGAATGGGCTAAAAGAGCTGATGGAAAAAAGTGAGAAGTTTTGTTCACTTTTTGGAAATTGAAATACAGGTGGACTATATCCAAAACGATCCCCCTGTATGACATATCATAGCCTATCAGAGTTAGACACTAACATTCTTGGGCACATTCATTTGTAGATTATTTAATGTTACATTGTCACTGTTAACTCGGTGCTCTCTATATTAGACAGTAGAAACAGTTTTTTCAAATATTTTTGGGACATATGAGTGACAATCAAATCCAATCACAGAAACATAATTTCAGGATACAGTCAAATATGTGTCACTTTTACCATTTGAATAATAAAAAAAAAAACACATTTGAATATATAAATATTTCTGCATAATAGTAAGAGCTACAATTGACCAGCAATTGTAAAAACAAAACAAATAAAAATAATAAACTGAGCAATTCATCCCGCACCTACTACAATAGCTCAACATCATATGATATAACAGATTATTAAATATATGCTTTGCCAAGTATTTCATGGGGGGAATTTTGATTAAAAAAAAAAAGAAAAAGAAAAAAGAAACTATAAAGGAAGCTGCTAGCCAATGTTCTATAGAAAGCTCACTTCCTTGACAAGGCACTTGACTTTAATATCAGCAGTTAAGGCAGTTAGTTACATACAATGCAACGGTCCGATAACATTTATCTCTACTGTGAGGACAGTATGTCAAACAAGCCGAATACAAATTATTCAGCACACCAGATGGCCTCATTGCACGTACAAAAAATACTGCATACGAGCCTCTTCGAGGTATACTCCACTTTACCTCATGTCTTTATGGGTTAAAATTACTGCATAGGGGCCTCTTGGAGGTATACTCCACTTTACCTCATGTCTTTATGGGCAGGATTAATATTCAATACATGGAGCTGAGTTCATCAACGGTCTCTGTATCATCTACAGTGCTAAGTCCATCAACGCACTCTTTATATCACCTATGGAGGAAACTGAAATCAACAGCTTGTCTGCATGGCAGTCATTCTCCCCACTACAACTGTAGGGGGCAATGGTCTTGACAACTGCTTGAGAGCCAAGTCTGTTCTGGCATTGTAGGTTTAGACGACAAAGTGCCATGTTGAGAATGCGTACGAATCTTTTAGTTTTCTGAGCTGTTATTGCATGACATCAAAACGACATGCTCCAGATGGCAGGGCTTTGACACAGGACTACACAGACAACACATACAATCACAGCAAAGTATTTAAAAGTCAATATAGTGTACGTTCTGTGACTGACACCTCACTCAACAACCCTTTATCAATGGGTGTATGTGACACAAGTGTTTGACATGAAGATGCGTTTGTTATTATTACTTCTATAAAAGATACAAAACAAACACTTATAGAATTATTTAAATCAGAAACACTATTTCACTTAAGTCTACTCTGGACCAAACACAGGATAAATTTGGATGTGTTTGAGTGGGAAAACAGAACATCTCTTTCCACATGGTGCTTCTTAAAACATGAGACATAACCTACAGTATTTGCTGGTAGTGTGTGTGTACCATATAAAGACATGAGGACCTTGCATTACTATCTCTCGTCTCCTGCCATTCCTGTCTCACTACTACTTACTGTCACTGTCAAATATAGCAGAAAAAAAGAATCCTACATGATTCTTTATCCATTTGCAAATTCCAATCAATGCCCATTAAAGATATATTTTATATTTACGTCAACATGTCATTGTCCATCTTTTCTTCCACGTCATGTTTGTAACAGTATGGTGATGTACAAACATTAGCTAAACATCCAAAGTATGAAAAATGAGAAGGGAAGCCACAATATAATGCCCAGAAACCTGAACCCCATCAGCCATTACACTTTCAGAATGCACTGTACATACAGACCACTTAGCAATGTTCTGTAAGGGTGCTAATAAACAAGTATATCTTTATATAGTGACATTTCTTCTCTCGTTTCATATTTCAGACTTTGGCCAGTTTGGAAACCATATCTAACACTTTGACTGGATTTGATTATCCAACCACATATCACGGAACATACCCCCTGTCACACGTCAAGTACAGTACAGTTTAACAGTACAGCACAATGCAATGTTATCCTTTCCCCACCCCCCCCTCTGTTCATGTTGAAGTACAGTTTCCATTTAGCAGATTGTCAGGTATACACACATTAAGGTTAGCCACTTTTCTCCGGTAGACAAAATGGAAGGTGTGTGCATGTGGGCGGCTGTGAACCTCAGCTTTGATTCGCTGAGGATACGTGTCTGGAGCTAACTGCTGACTCGTGTCCTCAGTAAGCAGGAATAGTGCGTAATTCTCAGGGTCAGCAACCTTGAATTTGAAGGCACAGACTGAGCAGATTTCTTCTGTGGTAGAATATGGTTGAACAATCAGGGTTTTGGCTGTGCAGCCTGTGTCCACTTCTTGTAAGGCGACGCGTAGATAGTTCTATTGGGAACAAATATGTGCAAATATGCTTAAAGGACAAATGCTCTTAGTTCATAGGTTTAGTTTAGTATAGCAAAGCCGTTTTCACAAATGCCACAAACAGAACAAATGCTGGCCAAAACCTCCACAAAGAAGACAAAAGAATGAAACCAAAATAATGTATTATGCAAGTCAGAAACTATAGCCAGACAAAAGCAGATGCACAAAAGCCTTAAAATAATTAAATGACAAATTCCAGCTATTGGAATATGAGACGTTGTAACAGGGGCAACACAACACCAAACTATGGAATGTAATGGTGCTTTTCCACTGCTCAACTCAATTCCATTTGCTTTTATTGTTTTCCATTGGGCAAAAGTGGTACCTGGTTAGGTTTTCTTTTTGTATCACCTCCGTTGAGGTTCCAAGGGATTGGGCAGAGACAATCATCCAACCCTCCTAAGCAGAGGGTTGGACGTTGCTATGACAAACAGCTACAAACCCTCAAAGCTGGACATAGGAGGGGCTAGTGCCCCTCAAAAATAGTCTACAAGCTCTCACAAGCTCCACCACCTCGGAGGAAAGCCTGGTCTCTGTTTCAAAAGTCCGTATGATCCTGTCGGGAGCAGATGATATCGTTACGTCATGTTGTAGTATTGTTTTGTAGTCGACAGGCAGGAACAACAGGCGGCGGCAACTTCCTTTTCCCTCTCAATAAAAGCTCTCGTAGCCTGTAGCTTTTATTGAGAAAAATCGGTTTGAGGGAAAAGGAAGTTGCCGCCTGTTGTTCCTGCCTGTCGACTACAAAACAATACTACAACATGACGTAACGATATCATCCGCTCCCGACAGGATCATATACCCTAAATGAAATGGTGCCCAGGCTACTTCCGTAGTAGAAGACATGCTGGCTTTTATGGAAATGAAAATCTGCAGTGTAAAACATACAGTAAAGCGAGTAGAATCGAGCCGGCACCATGCAATGGAAAATGGAGCCCGACCGATGCCACATTTGTGGTTCCAATGCCGATGCCAAGTGCTAGACAAGCGATCACTGATAATTTGACCAATATTTCAACAAAAAATTGCTTATCTACAAGTTCACAATGCATCACAATGCGACGTGTTATGAGCTTGTACCATGAGCATGACATTTTTGGAAATGTAATGACGTCCAAAATTGGGACACCAGGTTAAGAGTGGTGGAAAATGGGACACATCGGCTGAATAATATTGCTGCTGAAATAATGGCAGACATATCGGCCAAACTCAGTCATATGTATCGGTCTGACTCCAGTGGAAAAGCACCATAAGGAAGCACATTATGAAAGCTTGTGATGTTTCACACACATGCAAAAACACAATTTGCACACAAAACTACAAGACAGGTTAAGTTAGATGAGATAGAAGACAAGACAACAATGTTGTTAATACATACAGTATAGTAATATCAAACCTAAATGTCGCTTATTGCAATCAGCAAACCCCTTGTGTTCCCTGGCAGGAATTCATTCCTAACTCCACACTAATGCCAAAATTGTTACAGAGTGCCTTTTAAGATGTTAATGTTCAATAAAGGTAGCAGTTTCCATGCACTCTTCTGATGCCAAAAAGGTTAAATTTGGAGTTGTGGGCGCGACAACTTAGACTCACTGCCTGGGCTCAAGGTGGATTCAGGTATGGCTTGATACCTGGAAGTCATCAACAGAGGGCGCCATGCGCTGGGTGGTGCGCCGTCGGTGCCACTGGTGCAGGGTGTTCCTGGCCTCCGAGCTCAGCACGCGGGCCGCCTGCTCCTCCTGGAAGTTCTTGATGAGGGCCATGGCTCCGTAGGCGCTGGTCAGGTAGTAGCCCCCTGAGGGAGAAGGGAGAAGGAGAAACGGGGTGTGAGAACGGAGGCGCTGGTCAGGTAGTAGCCCCCTGAGGGAGGAGGGAGAAGGAGAAACGGGGTGTGAGAACGGAGGCACTGGTCAGGTAGTAGCCCCCTGAGGGAGAAGGTTTCCGAGGAGAAACGGTGTATGAGAACGGAGGCACTGGTCAGGTAGTAGCCCCCTGAGGGAGAAGGTTCCGAGGAGAAACGGTGTATGAGAACGGACAAGGGTGGATGTATTAACCCAGTGATTCTCAATGTTTTATCTATGCGACCCCACTCTACACACTGTAAAGTCCTCAGTGTTCATTTAACTCTAAGGGTATACAGATGGAACCAGTTCTGCTGCCATTTACACTCAAGAGTTACAGACTCTGCGAGGGTCCATTTGGGGATCTGAGAACCAATGTGTGAAACCTTTTCAACCTGGCAAAAAAGGCTCTCTAATCTTGTAGATCGGCTAACGCACGCACGCACGCATGTGAAAGGAACTAGTTCGATCTTATAAAGCACCATAAATAATAGCGGTGTGGTTGGGAACGGTCACATCTGAACCCATTCCAATTCATTCAAATCAACCTTTCCACTGGAACTTCCTACCAACGTCAACATGGGAGGTTTCCTCCCAAAGCCCAACTTTGTTCAAGCTGTCATGTCTAATCAACTACATTCATTGGCTGGCATGATCAAAGGGAAATGACAAATTCCTGCCAGAATCTATGAGGCAAAAAGACCTCTGGTTTCACACAGTGTTCTGGTTGCCTAGCACCTCAGTGATACTGGCTGATAACATTCTCCATCTCACATTAACACAGGATGTAGAGTTATTTACCTGCATTCTTGCAATAAGTCAACAATGCCATCAGTTACTGGAGGGGGGCGCTATTTCCTTTTCTCACTGATACGAACACAGCTATTCAAATGTAAATGGCTGCCTTCCGGTGGAACAACACTAAAATACTTCCTGCAAAACAGTAAACTATCAACAGCACATCCAAGCTAATAGAAACGGCAGGCTTTATGTTCCTGAAAAGTTGCAATAAAATGGAAAAATAAATCTGCCTAACAATGATGATTTTCTGTGATGACGACAGGTCTCTGAACTGCCCACAGCCCTCCTATGAGACACAGAAATGGTGGTAGCATGAACATTAGTGAGGAACAATTATATGAAGATAGGTTGAAAAAGATGGCTGTCGTAATGATGTAACAACATAAACATGAGTAACTTCCACTTCCAACTTCCACTCTGTCGCACGATGGTGATCATTCTAGATAGTCGATCTACTAGATCATAATGCCTCATGTCGCGACATCAAGTGACATGATAAATCAACAATGGCAAATCAACAATCAGCATACTTGTTCCAGGGAACAACTATCTTCTCTTATGGGGGTCCTTGACATATGTTTTCAAATGTGGGTCCGAGGGCTAATTGGTGTTGATTTGGGGGGGGTCCTTGACATGAAAAGGTTTGGGACCCAACCAAGGTTATAATAGTTAGAAATTATAGACAAAATACCCTTAGTTTTTCAGCACCGTACGGCAGCATGTAGCCACGCTAACCCTAAACCAAAGTACGAAAAAAACTAAAACTAAGCATTTTCACCAAAATAAAAACTAAATAAAAACTAGCAAACCCGCTCTAAAAACCAACTGAATTAGAAAAAAAATGTCAAAACTAACTGAAACTAAACTATAATGAAAAAAAACGAAACTATTATAACCTTGGAGCCAACCCCTGGCCTAAAGAACCAGGAGTGAACGGAGCTCACCTTCCCCGTGCAGCAGAGAGGGGTCCAATAGCTCACCTTCCCCGTGCAGCAGAGAGGGGTCCAATAGCTCACCTTCCCCGTGCAGCAGAGAGGGGGGTCCAATAGCTCACCTTCCCCGTGCAGCAGAGAGGGGGGTCCAATAGCTCACCTTCCCCGTGCAGCAGAGAGGGGTCCAATAGCTCACCTTCCCCGTGCAGCAGAGAGGGGTCCAATAGCTCCATCATGTACTGGATGTCCGAGTCCAGCTGAGGCATGTCGCACTGGGCCACCACGTAGGTCAACATGGGCAGGAAGTCATCGGCCCCGTACATCCTCCCTACGGTGCAAGGAAACGGACAAGGTAAGGAGGATGGGTGTGATAGCTACATTGTTCAGACAGACAGGCAGACAGACAGACAGACAGACAGACAGGTGTGATAGCTACATTGTTCAGACAGACAGGCAGACGGACAGACAGACAGACAGACAGACAGACAGACAGACAGACAGACAGACAGACAGACAGACAGACAGACAGACAGACAGACAGACAGACAGACAGACAGACAGACAGACAGACAGACATGCAGACATGCACGCACACACACACAAACGTATGCACATCAAACTTTTAGGATGGCAATTTGAGAATGCGATTATTATCTTTTTTTGTGTGTGCCATTTTTCTTTTTTCTTTTTTTATGACATTCTTTTGCGGCTTACGCCTTTTATTGATTTTTGAAGGGACAGATAGTAGGCTGACAGGAAACGGGAGAGAGATGGGGGAAGACATGCAGTAAAGGCCGTGTCGGGTTCGGGAGTCGAACCCGCGGCACACCGCGACTGGATCACCAGTCCGGTGCCCAGACCGTTACGCTACGGCCTGGGCCTTGTGTGCCATTTTTAACCGTAACCCAAAGCCTTTTGTGCACTGCGCATTGTGAGCTTGAAGATTGGATATCTTTTCTAAATATAGAACGTACGTATAACTCAAGCATAACTTGAACCCTAATCACAAGCCCTAATCTACTGTATAAATGCCTAATACTTAGCCAAACTCTATAGTCTCTTATCCGGCTAAAACCGTAAATAGACATAGACATGTCATAGACATCGGACAGTATAAATGACACAGGCTGGTCACATGACGTTATAGAGCCACGTCGTTTCCATCCAAACCACATGATTCTATTCTTTCTACCACAAAACAAACATGTCTGACCTGACGAAGATGTTATAGTGACATCGAAACGTTGTCTTTTTTTTTTACCCACACTTCTCTAGCGCCTCCTTTTTTTTTTTTTTTTTTTAAGATATTTTTTGTGGCTTACGCCTTTATTGATTTTTTAAGGGATAGAAAGTAGGCTGACAGGAAACGGGAGAGAGATGGGGGGATGACATGCGGTAAAGGCCGTGTCGGGTCCGGGAGTCGAACCCGCGGCACACCGCGACTGGATCACCAGTCCGGTGCCCAGACCGTTACGCTACGGCCTGGGCCTCTAGCGCCTCCTTTGAACACAGCATACCTGAGTTATCCTGCATGATGGTATAGATGAGTTTACACACTCTCAGCAGCAGGGACACCTTCTTCTCCGGAGAGTACAACTTCCTCATGTTGACGAACTTGTGTCGGATCTTCTCGATGGCCACGGCGTCGGGGGGCACGGCCCCGTCCACCCCCAGGTCTTGGGGTCTCTTGGCCTTAGCCAGGGCCAGGTTCTCCTTCAGCTGCTGCCAAGCGCCACTGCTCACCTGGAGAACACAGGAAAGATACAAATGAGTCACCTTTTTGCAGTGATTTTTAAACTCTCTCTCTCTGCGTGTCCCAGATCCACCAATGTGAAAGTGAGAATCTCTAGGCACACCTGCACATATAGTGGAAAGAGACTCAAGCTGGAAAGAGACTCAGTCAAGATTGGCAATTTTCACAAGTAAAAAGAATATATTCTTTTCACCTGTAAAAGGCATGCACAGCACAGGGACACCAGATTGAAAGTGGTTTAAATATACTGACTTAGTTAAGAAGTTAAGAAAGTTATTCATAACGGTTTGTATAGTTCTATATATATATATATTTTTTAAGATATTTTTTGCGGCTTACGCCTTTTATTGGTTTTTGAAGGGACAGACAGTAGGCTGACAGGAAACGGGAGAGAGATGGGGGAAGACATGCAGTAAAGGCCGTGTCGGGCTCGGGAGTCGAACCCGCGGCACACTGCGACTGGATTACCAGTCGGGTGCCCAGACGGTTACGCCACCGCCTGGGCTATAGTTCTATATATTGCGATAATGATGTGTGGTTGTCCCCAAATCCCAAGGCTCACCGTCACACCTGGACCAGTGTTTTGGAAGCACTGCATAGTACATGTGACAGCTCTATGGTCACTGCATAGTACATGTGACAGCTCTATGGTCACTGCATAGTACATGTGACAGCTCTATGGTCACTGCATAGTACATGTGACAGCTCTATGGTCACTGCATAGTACATGTGACAGCCATATGGTCACTGCATAGTACATGTGACAGCTCTATGGTCACTGCATAGTACATGTGACAGCTCTATGGTCACTGCATAGTACATGTGACAGCTCTATGGTCACTGCATAGTACATGTGACAGCTCTTTGGTCACTGCATAGTACATGTGACAGCTCTATGGTCACTGCATAGTACATGTGACAGCTCTATGGTCACTGCATAGTACATGTGACAGCTCTATGGTCACTGCATAGTACATGTGACAGCTCTATGGTCACTGCATAGTACATGTGACAGCTCTATGGTCACTGCATAGTACATGTGACAGCTCTATGGTCACTGCATAGTACATGTGACAGCTCTATGGTCACTGCATAGTAGTACATGTGACAGCTCTATGGTCACTGCATAGTACATGTGACAGCTCTATGGTCACTGCATAGTACATGTGACAGCTCTATGGTCACTGCATAGTAGTACATGTGACAGCTCTATGGTCACTGCATAGTACATGTGACAGCCCTATGGTCACTGCATAGTAGTACATGTGACAGCTCTTTGGTCACTGCATAGTAGTACATGTGACAGCTCTATGGTCACTGCATAGTACATGTGACAGCCCTATGGTCACTGCATAGTAGTACATGTGACAGCTCTATGGTCACTGCATAGTACATGTGACAGCTCTATGGTCACTGCATAGTAGTACATGTGACAGCTCTATGGTCACTGCATAGTACATGTGACAGCCCTATGGTCACTGCATAGTACATGTGACAGCTCTATGGTCACTGCATAGTACATGTGACAGCTCTATGGTCACTGCATAGTACATGTGACAGCTCTATGGTCACTGCATAGTACATGTGACAGCCCTATGGTCACTGCATAGTAGTACATGTGACAGCTCTATGGTCACTGCATAGTAGTACATGTGACAGCTCTATGGTCACTGCATAGTAGTACATGTGACAGCTCTTTGGTCGCTGGAGGTGTCAAAGTTGTTGACACGATGTGTCACTATCTGCCAAGGTACTGTACCAAGGAAAGGAAACACACTGCAAGGAATAATCATGCTTATTATCATATCTCCAATTCTCACCTGGAAGTCATGCAAGGCCACTTCCACCACACTCTTCAGAGGTTTAAGGACACACTTATGCATGGCCTTCTCCAGCACTTGGTCTGTGGAATGACAGACGCATGCACACGCACACACACACACACACACACACACCACATTGAGCTAAAATAGCAGATCTACAAGCTCACAGTGTCGTGAGCTTGTACAATGGGCTCTTTTGTTTTTCTACAACAACAACAAAGTACAGTGTATAGGGTTTAAGTGGTTAATAAGAAGACGAGGCTCTTATGCAGAGCAGCTTCCAAGCACGAGATCAGAGTAAATTGCATGAACCCTAGTCAATAAATGACAGGGTAAACTAGAACCGCACTCTGTCGAGTGCCTACTTGCTTGTTGCACACTAGTATAGGCCATAAATGGCCTACTAGTGCAGAGTTGGGTCATTCATGGCCAGCTCATTCCCGGCAGCCTTTACTCATCTCAGAGGACAAAAGGCCTGGTCGCGACCTACTGTACTGCAGGGGGGGGGGCCTTCCATCGTACAGTATGTATTTCCAATTTATCCCCCCAGAATTTCGTTTATTTGACGAATCACAACACTTTCATTCACGAAGAATGTAAACAGAATTGTAAAGCACAAACACACATCGTGTGCATGTGTGTTTACAATGCTGTTTACTTTCTCACACAACCTAAACCAACTCCTAAATTAAATTGTATGAGTAAAATGAACTAAATAATTCTACTTTTTTTTTAGAAGGGTACTCAAAGATATCAGACTGGAATACTCATCCATAGTTTTTTTTTACCTCCCAATGTATGAATGAATGAACCATTGTAAGGCGCTTTGAGCACTTGGAAAAGCACTATAAAAATGCAATTCATTCATTCATTATTAATGATTATGAGGACAGCATTGCTGGTATTCAATGGGAATCCTACTGTTCTGTTGTGGGAAGAACGTGAACATCTGACTCACCCTTCTTCCCAACAGGTTGTGTGTGTCACAAGTTCGCTCTGTTGAACTGGAAAATTGCAGAGTCTGCGTAAAACGCTGCATTTTGCAGAGTCTATAAACCGTAGGCTGGCAGTCACTTTCCAGCACTTTTGAGAACGAGCTCTTGACACTCCGACAGTGGCGTGCACAGATAGACACTAGGGGGTGCTAGAGCACCCCCTGCCCCTTTGGCAAAGTGCTCTTAAAAAAAAAAAAGGTGTGGACCTTGATCAAATCTTCGATAAAAAAAAATAGCAGACCTACAAGCTCGTAGCGCGCCACTCGGTGGCGCGCTATGAGCTTGTAGATCTGCTATTTTTCAATAGCTAAAGCACCAAAATGGGTTCCCGCCCCAAAATGCGCTGCACAAGGTGCCCTTTCTTTTCACTTGAGCACCTGCCCCTCTAAATGTCTGTGCACGCCACTGCACTCCGACCCAGCTGGGAAGCGTTTTGTCAGATGGTTTGTGCTTACAATGTTTGTGCTTAAAATGTACTGTAAATTCTACAAACTGTTAATAAATATTTCAATCAATCAATCAATGGTGTCCTCACAATACAATACAATACAATGATAGAATGGAAGTTTAATATCAGATTAGTCGCCGTTTTGACCGTAGCAGGGGGGGGGGGGGCTCTACAAGTTCACAAGTCATAAGAGATTCGGTGTAGAGGGGTGAAATGGAGCGGAGCAATTACAGTCAACTTCTACTTCACTAAAGTAAAGATAAAGAGGATTTACGTTAAGGTTAAGTCAATGGCTTTGTGGAGGTTATTCACAAATCATCTTGGCAAAACAGAGAGAACGCGTGCGTGCGTGTGTGTGTGTGTGTGTGTGTGTGTGTGTGTGTGTGTGTGTGTCCAGAGCCAGGAGTCATGTCTTTTCCAGGAAAACAAACCCTTCCCCCCAAGACATGTGGCCCAAGTTCACCTTTTGGCTACACAGAGAGAGAAAGGCCGGGGTAGCATGGGGTGACCTTTTTGACCTTGGACAAAGACAGCAGCTCTGCTTATTGTAAGGAGACAGCTCCAACACAGCCAGGCCACAGCCAAATGCTTGGTAGGACCTTTATAACACACTGCTAAGGCAAATACATCAGCGCTGACGATCAAGGGAAAACCCAGGTTGTTTACATTGCACTCAATTGCTGAACAAACACACTCTGGTTCTTACGTTTACGAAGGGAAGTACATTGTGAAATAAGCGCATATTATTACTGGACATACTGTAGGTTGTGTGTTAACTTACTGTATGTGCAGGCACAACAACACACACTAAATATACTCATGCACGCCACGGGCGAGCCTAGCACACAGAAACAGACACATTTCCTTACTGATCATTTCCTGCAATGGAGAGGGCCGGTGTGTGTGTGTGTGTGTGTGTGTGTGTGTGTGTGTGTGTGTGTGTGTGTGTGTGTGTGTGTGTCCAGAGCCAGGAGTCTACTTTGTAGGTTGAGCAATGTTTGTTGTTTTGTTCCATTTGGCCGACTAATCTGTTAAAGGGCTTTACGGTAAAGGAGTGACCGAGGTGGTAAAACATTAACGCTGGTGGAAAAGGTCAAACAATGACACTCTTCTAGCCCAGTGTTTTCCAAACGTAGGGTCGTGACCTACTCTGTGTGAGGAGCCTTTGTTATGGGTGGCGGGACCCTGTTTTTCAAACTCTCCACTTCTAAAAGACTTTCAGAAGTGTTCATGAAACAAATTCAAAAATCTTTCAGAAATGTCCAATAATAGCAATAATAGTCGTTTAAGTACTATTTGAAATAGGGCTTAAATCAGGGGTCTTCAACAGGGGGTCTGGGACCCCTAGGGGGTCCTCAGAGTTACTACAAGGGATCTGCCACATCTTTGCGTGACTGATGGGGAAAATTTGCCGAAAATAGAAGATCTACAAGCTCACAACGCCCGTTGTGAGCTTGTAGTTCGGAGAGTTAGTGTAGTTTGGAGCCAACAGTCAAGTTGACTAAATATCCGTTTAAAAGCTCTGAAAATACAGCAATTAGCATCAAACCTCGCACCTTTGGTATGCAAATTCGGGGGGTGCGCCATTTTGATTGTGATGAGTGAGTCACTACAAGAGAGAGAGTGAGAGTCACACTCATTAGTCCATTATCTATTCTATCCCCTTTATTCTGACCTTGTTTATGGTTAATGGTTTATGGCTTAATAAATCCCATTTAGGCGAACTGAAAGAGCTCTAGCACTGTGCACTATAAACACTCAAAACACCAACTTTATACACTTGATGCAGATCTAATATGTAGGGCTTGTTTAGGCCATCATTGGATTAGAATCCAACATATTAATAGAAAAGATAATGAGTGTCAAACAAGTCTATGAAGCTATAATTAGGAAATCCATGAAAAACGTTTAATCTGCAACATTTATATACAGTGTCTAGTGGGGGTCTCCCTGCCTGATAAAAGACCCCTGGCTTAAAGGATTCATATACAATGTATTGTTGGTACATTTTGGTACATCCCGGGTGTCTGTTTTGGGTCTGGGTACTTTAAATTGTCTCAATGTCACAACTGTACATAAGAAATGACCCCATAGTGGTGACACTGAAACCTACTGTACTGTTAGGTTTCAGTTTTTATTTTTTGCAAAACCACAGTCGTATGAGCATGCTAACAAAAATCCACAACCACCGCACTGACTAATAAATAGGCACACACATACACACACACACACACACACACACACACACACGCAGCCAAAACACACCCACACACAGTCACACAGACACACACTTTATTGTTTATATGAGGTAATGCTTGTATGCCGTCCCCTCATGTTGTTGTTCTGTCAGTTTTGTTTCAATGTCCTATACGGATGGAAATGAGCATCTCTGCTAAATCCGGTGTATTTTACGCTACATTTGTAATGTAATGTTCATTAATATACTCTGTCCCGACCAAATAAACAAATAAAGTAAAGTAAATGCTGATATAATGCCGCCACCACCAGCTGCATGATTACATGTGACAATACACACTCGGGATCCTTGAACACACACTTCATTATTACAGAACCGCGGTTTGACAGAGAGAAACATGCGCAGGCTGGAAGTGAACTATGGGATGTATCCAAGCCGTTTGCGCATGCACCCCCCCCCCCCCCCCCCCCCCCCCCTCCGGCCATGGCGCGTGAACTTTGTGCCGCCCGGATGTCTTGAATCCTGATTTACGAGCCAGAAAACGAAGGCTTCGCGCTTCGCTTTGATCCACAACATCCTCCCTGCAGCGCTGCACGCCGTATACCGACTGCCCTTGGTAAGCTGTTCACCACCATAAGTCAGGGTGTGGCCACAGTTTTCCAACTCTTCCACTGCTCGTCCTGCCTCTTTAAGATCACATCCTGGAGGGAAAAAACCTCTTCACTCCCGGCTGTTAAATTTAACTCTGAGAGTTGTAAACATGGACCCGTATACGGCTTCAGGATCTAGCAGTTGTATATCCTCTGCAAACACTGCAGTGCAAACTATCCTTCTAACTTTTAATAACTATCATGATACCAAATATCTGAAAATAGCGGATCAATAGATAAAACCTCCTCACTTCACTAAATGTAATTCTGAGAGTTGTAAACGTGGACCCGTACGCCTTCAGGATGTTGGAGTTGTAATCCTCTGCAAACACTGCCAACGTTTAACTATTTCCCTCTATACCAAATATAGCTATCTGAAAATAGCTGATCTACAAGCTCGACCCATTATTTTGTGTGAGCTCGTAGATCTGCTATATTCACCGAATGTCCAACCCCCCCCCCCCCCCCCCCCCCACCCACCCCCCGAGTAGGGACTCTTTCAAGTGGTTTAAACCAGCGTAAATAAAAGTGCTTTCAAGTGTAAACAGTTCCTCTTTCCCATTAAGTTGTGGAGGTTTTCTACTCCAGTCCAAAGTAACTGCTCCTCTCTGGCCATAAACATTATGTCTGGGAGGACGAGTTCCACTTCTATTTCCCTTTGAACAGACTGCAGGGGATTTAACCCATTCTGACCGGGCACCCATTTTGGTGTCGGCATCATGTTATGCTTTAGCTATTTAAAAATAGCAGATCTACAAGCTCATATCGCGCCACCGAGTGGCGCGATACGAGCTTGTAAGGTCTGCTATTTTTGAAAAATCGAAGAGCGACTGACATTTTTTAGAATCTGATCTCAGGTCAGAATGGGTTAACATGACATCAGACCCGATGGGTCTACTCTGCACCGTCTTTGTCCGGGGTTCAACTCTTTACATTTCCCTGCATGCAGAAATAGAAATAAAAGAACAGAAAAAGAGGGGGGGGGGGGGGGGGGAAGCCAAAAACAACACAAAAGTACAGCTGCTCTATTATTATCTACTCTTCCAGCTTTTTTCTTTTTTCTTTTTGTAAATATTGCTTGCTGCTGTCGAGCAGAAACATGTCTCCATATTATAACCGTTTGTGTGTTTTGAGCTTGTAGATCTGCTACTTTTGAATTTGAATCCTGAAAAACAGTTTGGGACACGTGAGGTTTCCACCTGACAGAGACCACATACTGTATATATACTGTATATATACAGACAATATACTTTTGATCTGTGCTGTTATTTGGAGTGGATTGCTGGAGAGCAACGATTTGTTGAGTTAGTTTAGTTTAAACAATGACAACACCTAGCTACCTACCTACCTACCTACCTTCCTACCTACCTACCTATCTACCTACCTACCTACCTACCTACCTTCCTACCTACCTACCTACCTACCTACCTACCTACCTACCTACCTACCTATCTACCTACCTACCTACCTACCTACCTACCTAGCTACCTACCTACCTCCTACCTACCCACCTACCCACCTAGCTACCTACCTACCTACCTTCCTACCTTCCTACCTAGCTACCTAGCTACCTAGCTACCTACCTACCTACCTCCTACCTACCTACCTCCTACCTTCCTCCTACCTACCTACCTACCTACCTCCTACCTACCTACCTGCCTACCTATCGGTTATGACAGATAGGTAGGCAGATTTCTATCCTGAAAGTGGTTTACTTAGTTACTTACTTTACTTACAGTACATACTCGGATTATTCAAGGACAGCTCATTCTCCAGAATGGACTTATCATTCCTATTCTGAGAAAGACTCTGAGTGGGCAGCTGCTATATAGGGCAGCTTTATATTTCCCCTTAGCCAGGGGAATGTTTGTGTGAGTGTTGCTGACTGCATGTGCGTCTTATTCTGTGGTTCCGCCAGCAGCACGGAGCAGAATGGGCCACTTCTCTGTCTCTGAACAAGGCAAGGCTGTTATTGTTTACAAAGAACAAGGGAGGAGAGGGAAGAGCACAAAACACAGCGTTGCATATTCATGCCCGTACTGTGCTATGATCTGTGCTATGATCCAGCGGAGAAACGCCTCGTTGATGAAGCTGGTTTAAGTCAGCGAGGAGTTAGGCTATTTCACAACCAGTTGTCTCGTCTCTTATGCGGCAGCCATGCTTATCCCATTCTGACCCGAGATCAGATTCATACGAGGTTTCCGCTGGACACACACTGGTCTGATTAACCCATTCTGACCTGAGATCAGATTCTAAAAATGTCAGTCGTTCTTTCGATTTTTCAAAAATAGCAGACCTACAAGCTCGTAGCGCGCCACTCGGTGGCGCGCTATGAGCTTGTAGATCTGCTATTTTTCAATAGCTAAAGCATAACATGATGCTAACACCAAAATGGGTTCCCGTTCAGAATGGGTTATGGTCATTTTTATATTTAGCATCTGAAGACGCGATAGGATGATTTACAAGAATGAGTCATTAGCATTACTGCCATTCCAAATGCTCCAAGTTTGATGCTGTGGTGTGAGTTTAAGCACTTCGATCTTTGTATATTAGCATGCCGCGAGCTTGTATATTGCTTGCTAATTTCGCTGTGCGATGGAGTCTAAATTATGAAGCACATACGGCTAGGCTATTTTTTTACAATTTCCAAAATAGGGACGCCTGGGTTAATGTGGCATTAAAGGCAAAGCGCCTAGAATAGAATAAGGTCACTCGTGGACACTGGCATTTCTGTAACCTAACCCCTGTATTAAAACAGACTAATATGGCAATTGGCAAGCGTCACACAGATAGCTATACTAGGTCTCTTGAGGAGAATTGTCAATGAATGAAGTCATGCCCTTTCTCCCTTTCAAAGTTTAAATCATAGCAGTTTCACTTCCCATTGTGTTGAAATGGAAACAGGGGGAGCTGACCCAAAATAGGAAATGGGGACATGCTTACACACACGACATGCACACGCACACACATACGTAAACATTAACAAAATCACGTGTGAAAACTTGCACAAGATATACGGAACGCCGAGTTGAAAGCGGTCAAGTGCTTACGCTACTGGAACAATTCACCCGTTGACCGTGAACACACGCTCCGGTTTGAATCTAATGGGTCAGCCGTCACTCACCTATCTGGTCCTCGGGTATCAGCGACTCTATGGGAGGGTCCAGCTCCGAGCTCTGCCGCAGGTAGGCCTTCATCTGGGTCATGAACTGCCGGAGGGTCTGCAGGAGGTCCATGTCCGACGTGTGACAGCCGCGGTTCTCCTGGACGAAGCTCACGTAGTCCTGGACCAGCGAGCCGAAGTACGAGTTCTTGTTCCTCGACAGCTCCACGATGCGCTTCACCGCGCGCTTCTCCGGCGTCATGAGCGAGCTGAACACGCCGCTCACCTTGCGGAAGTGGCCCTTGAGGGCCCGGGGCAGGATGAAGGAGCTGCTGCTCAGGCCCCCCACGCCGCCCACCCTCCGCCTGCGGGACTTGAAGGGCGGCCGGTGGCCGGCGTCCAGGTCGTTCTCCAGGCTCACGCCGTAGTCCTCCTCCTCCTCGTCCTCGTCCTCCTCCTCCTCGCTGCTGTCGTCGGCCGTGTCGCGGCGCTTGCGGCGGTGCTGTGCGGGGCTGGGGGGCAGGCCCGGGCCCAGGGAGAAGCCCGGGGACTGGGAGAAGTCCAGGGAGTCGGAGGAGGAGGTGGACATGCTCATGTCGCTGAGCCTCTGCCGGCCCCCGCCGCCCTCGCACCCGGCGCTCTTCAGCGTGGTCGGAGGGGTGCCGTCGGCGCCGTTCTCCAGCGGCGCGGAGGGGGGTGTGGGCAGCTTGGCGCGGGACAGCGCCTTGGCGATGGTCTCGTCGTCCAGGGCGATGTGGCAGCGGTGCGACTCCAGGTCGGGCTTCTTGGGGCGGGGAGGAGGCGCGCTGGAGGAGGGCACGGGGATGGGTGCGCTGGCCTTCTTGGAAGGGCTGCTGTGCTTGGCGCCCATGGAGGGCCGAGAGGGCGCCGGGCGCCGGCTGGGGGACGGGTGCTGCGTGGCGGCCGTCGGCGAGGCGTTCTCTGGCATGCTCTTGGGTTTGGCCACGGGGGGGCCTGCGGGCGGGGGCGGGGCCGGGCGGCGGCGGGGGGGCATGGATCGGGGCGGCGGAGGGCGTGGGGGAGGGGCCCGCGACTTGCTGCCGTTGGCCTCGGTGGCGTGGCGGTCCGGGTCCTCGCGGTCGACGGGAACGGACGACGACGTCACCGGCGGCCGGCCCGCATCACGGGGGTCTTCGGGGCTGCTGCCGAGCTCGGCCGCGCACGGCGGCGCCGACGGGAGAGGAGGGGGAGGGGCCGTGTCTCCGTGGAGCTGCTGGTGGTGGTGGGTCTGCAGGAAGAGGGGGTTGACGAAGCACAGCGCCCCGATGGTCTGGCTCCTGCCGGGGCGCGAGCGCAGCGTGGGCGGCGCGCTGTCGTGGTGGCGCGACGCGATCTGCGTCCGCCCGGCCGCGTCCTGCTGCGGCCCCTTGGCTCCGCCTCCGGCCCTGTGGCGGCTGCAGCGCTGAGGGCTCAGGGTACGACTCACTGGGCGGGACGCCGCGGGGGAGGGGGGCCGCTGGCTGCTGAGGGCAGAGTCCCAGAAACCTGTACACGCACACACACACACACACACACACACACACACGCGCACGCACACGCACACACACACACACACACACACACACACACACACACACACACACACACACACAGACACAGACACAGACACACAGACACACACAGACAGAGACACAGACACAGACACAGACACAGACACAGACACACAGACACACACACACACACACACACACACACACACACACACGTACACAAGCAACAAATAAAGAGGCAGTCTTTAAATCCAGTCAAATGAAGAACACATGCTCCTTAACCTCAATGAAAGCCCAGAATAGCATTATTTCCCGACACACCGCCAGACGGCCGTGACACTCTGGAGCACAAAACAATACACTTCATTATGGGCAGAGAAAAAGGCAGCATTGCTGACCATATAATCCACTTACGTTAGTTAGTACAGTTTTGTTGTTTCCCCCGTTAGTGTTTTCAGGACTTATTCGGCAGCTTATTCTCCCTTTTTCTCCTAACTTTTTCCTAGCGATACACTACACTGGTCTGGCTTCTCAATAGTGGCAGGAGCTCCACACTGCTGTGTCTCTCAACTCTGAGTCACTGAATGCCAACACACACACACACACACACACACACACACACACACACCCATAGGCACACACAGAGAGAGAGAGAGAGAGAGAGAGAGAGAGGGAGTCACTCATGCTAATCAAATAGTGGGAGGTTGCTAAACACACCACAGAGCACAATCCCTGTCCACTCCTCCTTCCTGCTTCCTACTCCTCCCCTCTTATTCCGTATGGCTACACAACACAGTAAAAGCCGGGGTGCTAATTCAACCCTCAAAGTGTAAACAAATGGACCCGTAAAAGAGATTCTAGAGTTCTCCCTCCCTTTTCCACCTCCTGTGTTTGTCTCTCATCTCCTCGTATGTGTGTCGATACTCGGGACACTTGGGACCAAAACGTCCTTCCTGTTCTGGGTCTGTTATAGCCCGCTATAGACATGCATATCTGTTGAATTGATCCATTGTTCGCTACCGTTTCCCTGAGATAACTCATGCAGCTTAGATGACCACTTGGAACACAAAGAGGCTACTGTAACCCTGCAATAACACATTAATACCAAACAGTTATCTCATCAAATGAAGAGGGACGGGCGGGCAAAAAGCGCCTACTTTGTAATGCGTGTCTCGCCTCCACTCAGCTCGGGTTGAAAATGTAAAAGGCAAACAACTGCCGGGGGGGTGGGGGGGGGGGGGGGGGGGGGAGGGGGGGTTGGGGGGGGGGGGGGGTCATAAAAGCAGCCCGGGTTGCAGCTGGTGAAAGCATTTTCCAGGTCTCAGAATACCTCGGTGTGTCCACTGCTGTCTCCAGGGCAACCAGAAAGCTGACCGTGGAATTCTGACTGACAACACGTGTGAGCAACGGGAACCGTCTCCAGAGCCGAGGAACAGGAATGACATGACCTGGATTCATCAGCACCATGGATGGATGCACCTTATGCTTATAGCTAACTCCATCAGTACAGAGTCAATGATTGACAAAACATTGTCAATCATGTCACAAAACTGCTGTCTAACCAAGTTGGATGTACTTCTTGGCACAAACTAAGTCACTCAGTCTGCTGTCCCTGAAATGACCTCAGATAAAATCCTGGTGGCTCCACCACAATATCCTCCTCCGTTGCCCTCCAGCCATGGTCAGGGCATTGCAAGGCGATAAATGGCATTCATGCTTCAATAGCACTTTGTATCAGAGCCGGGAAAAACAAATCATCATACTTGTGTTTGTGCTCAGAATATTCATGAGATGGCATAATGTAGCAGACCGAACTAATCTTGATATTTGACTTCAAATGGAAGCTTTCCCAGCGGCCATGGGGATTTCCCCCCATGTGAACGTGTCAGTATAGCCAGTTGACTCGGAGTAGAAGCATTTGTCAACTGGTAATCCTCTCTGTTGGTAATGCAGGCACAGAGCAGTGCTAAGAGGAGGCGTAGGCATACCAAACCATGCAAGCTGACACCCGCCCCGCACACCCACACACACTCACACGGAGGAATGCGAGCGTGCACGTGCACATGCACAACTCATATTTCAGAGCAGTTGAAGCCTGTGGTGTTTATGCACGTGTGTGTGTGTGTGTGTGTGTGTGTGTGTGTGTGTGTGTGTGTGTGTGTGTGTCTGCCCACAGGCATAATATGACTGTGTGTGGAGTAGTTTGCTGTATTTATGTATGGGGTTCAACAGTCAATTAATCAAATTAATTGATTATTAAATGAATATTACGATTTTGTTTTTCTTGTCATATTGTTTGCGAGATACCGTTACTTACGACTAAGTATAAAGCTTATGTGGTTAATCAGACCTTTTTTATCGATTTAGTCAATTATTTGATTAATCGCAACAATATTTGATTGATTGGGAATGATCGCTAAGAAAATCAATGGATAGTTTACAGCCCTAGTAGTATGTAATAGTTATCATGCATTGGCTGTCTTTCGGTTGCCACTCCCCCCACTAGAAGCATACAGAGCTATGTATGCACAACGCTTAGGAAGCTGACTCACAGCAGCTGAGCCTAGAATAACATCACACACAGTGACTAAAACCTTCTGTGAATCCCCCAATAGACAGGCTCTATCTGGTCCTCTTGTTATCTTTCTGTCCATTCTGCAATCTAAAAGTAATACAGAAGACTAATGCTTGAGAGTTATGCTCCGTCGTATGTCGGCGTCGCGCACCAAGGATAGCACACCTACAAGCTCATAGCGCGTCCCATCCACGGCGTGTCGTGAGCTTGTAGATCGGCTATATGTTGGCTGAAGTGTAAATCGGAGCTCACCTGCCCCGAGCTGAGCCACCTCCTCCAGCTCCTTCTGAGTCTTGGCAGATGCAATGGCTTCTGGGAGTTTGAGTGTGAAAGGTAGAACATCCCTATAAGTGGAGAGAAAACAAAATATGGATATGAAAAAAAAAAGACATATCAAAAAGGCAGAGAACCACATCTCTGTATTGAACTGTTGTTGAGGGCACAAATATATTTTTCCATTACATTGAAAGGGCAAAGTTTTGATAGGTGAAATATGTTTCATTTTTGGACTTGTTTTTCTTTTGAAAGAAAGTGCACATGTAGCACCACCATGCTGCTTGATGCTAGCTTGCGGGTATTTACCGTGGTGGATACAGTGGTGGTCTCAGGAATCACCACTTTGAAACCATTAAGCATCATCTCTGTATGTTCTTCCAGGACACTTTGCTGGAATCTGTACCTGGACACGGGACGGATCTGGAGTCCATGAGCTCAACCCCCGTCATCCCCCCCCCCCCCCCCCAACATGCAAATTCACGCTGGTGCCAGTCATAACCAGTCTTGGAGTACACTCCTCTGACAAAGGCCTCCTGAATATTCCTGTGACAAAACTGAAAACCAAAGGGGGACCGGGCCTTTGCAGTGGTGGCTCCCACACTGTGGAACGCCCTACCCTTTTCAATTAAAAATGCAGAGTCTGTTGAAGGTTTCAAGGTCTTATCTAGGTTACATTTTATCTTGTAAACTTTTATTTTGACCATCATTGTTGTCAATTAATGTTTCTGCTCTTATTCTTTGTTGTGTTTGCTCCTTTGTGCCTTATTGTTTTAACTTGATTGTTTATATTGTTGTTTTTTACTGTACAGCACTTTGTAACTTTGTTTTGAAAAGTGCTCTATAAATAAAATGTACTTACTTACACTGAATGTGTAACCCAACTGCCTATTCAGTTGGGTTATATGTATAGGAATCCCATGTAATATCCAATGCATATAATGAATGGTTAGCACGTCTACTATTCCACACTCTCTGAATGCTACTGTACTTACTGTATATAGACTGACTGGAACCTCGTCATTTCCGGTCACAAAAAATATATATATTTTAAAATATCTAAAATGAATGTTTTCATTTTCATTTGTGGCAAGTGGCAAGGTATTAACCCATTCTGGATGGAAACCCCTTTTGGTGTTTTAACTAAGCATTATGTTATACTTTAGCTATTGAAAAATAGCAGATCTACGAGCTCATAGCGCGCCACCGAGTGGCGCGCTACGAGCTTGTAGGTCTGATATTTTTGAAAAATCGAAGAACCACTGACATAGAAACATAGCTTTTTTCAGAAAACTGTCAGGATGTAGAAGACATTTCTGGGAGGCAACAGTCTGGCTCGCCAGACTATACCGACCCTCCCTTCTTACTGCCGCGGTTTGTTCTGGTCATCCGTGTCCGTGTGCACCTGGCAACCCACGCAGCGTGTCCCTGTACTGTCCGTGTGCACCTGGCAACCCGCGCAGCGTGTCCCTGTACTGTCCGTGTGCACCTGGCAACCCGCGCAGCGTGTCCCTGTACTGTCCGTGTGCACCTGGCAACCCGCGCAGCGTGTCCCTGTACTGTCCGTGTGCACCTGGCAACCCGCGCAGCGTGTCCCTGTACTGTCCGTGTGCACCTGGCAACCCGCGCAGCGTGTCCATGTACTGTCCGTGTGCACCTGGCAACCCGCGCAGCGTGTCCCTGTATTGTCCGTGTGCACCTGGCAACCCGCGCAGCGTGTCCCTGTACTGTCCGTGTGCACCTGGCAACCCGCGGCGCAGCGTGTCCCTGTACTGTCCGTGTGCACCTGGCAACCCGCGGCGCAGTGTGTCCCTGTACTGTCCGTGTGCACCTGGCAACCCGCGCAGCGTGTCCCTGTATTGTCCGTGTGCACCTGGCAACCCGCGCAGCGTGTCCCTGTATTGTCTGTGTGCACCTGGCAACCCGCGGCGCAGCGTGTCCCTGTACTGTCCGTGTGCACCTGGCAACCCGCGGCGCAGTGTGTCCCTGTACTGTCCGTGTGCACCTGGCAACCCGCGCAGCGTGTCCCTGTACTGTCCGTGTGCACCTGGCAACCCGCGCAGCGTGTCCCTGTACTGTCCGTGTGCACCTGGCAACCCGCGCAGTGTGTCCTTGTACTGGGCATCCTGCGTGGCACAATGAGTGATAATCTGGCCAGCCCCGGTCGGTGTGTGTCCCTGAAAACCCTCTACAAACCTGGCTACCTTTGCTGTGTGCGCCTAGCAACCTGTGTACACACACACAGCTCCCCTGGAACTCCTGCCCAGCGACCAGCAAATCTGGCATCTGAGAGTGTACAAATGGAACCAAATGCACCCGTTAGGGTCCATTTGGTTTAGGGTCCATGTTATTGAACACGAGCTATCCTCATGTGACTGTATATAGATCTTCATTCAGGGTACTGTATATATAGATCTTCATTCAGCGGACTGTATATATAGATCTTCATTCAGCGGACTGTATATATCCCATTCTGACCGGGCACCCATTTTGGTGTCGGCATCATGTTATGCTTTAGCTATTGAAAAATAGCAGATCTACAAGCTCATATCGCGCCACCGAGTGGCGCGATACGAGCTTGTAGGTCTGCTATTTTTTGAAAAATCGAAGAACGACTGACATTTTTAGAATCTGATCTCAGGTCAGAATGGGTTCATCAGACCAGTGTGTGTCCGGCGGAAACCTCGTATGAATCTGATCTCAGGTCAGAATGGGTTATATAGATCTTCATTCAGCTGCCGAACCATAAAAGTGATGATGGCGCGTGTTTGGTTGGCATAACAAAACGTGGAGCGGGCTCACAGAGAAGTGAAAGTGTTCACGTGCCACTATAAAAAACATAGTGGAATATTAGAGACAACAACCTCACCATAATATAGTCGCTGTCAGGCAGAAACCTTGTATCTCAGAGAAGTGACAGTGGCCTTGTGGTTAGTGTGTCCGCCCTGAAACTGTGAGGTCGGGCGTTCGATACCCGGCCGGGTCATACCAAAGACTGTAAAAATGGGACCCAATGCCTCCCTGCTTGGCACTCAGCATCAATGGGTTGGATTGGGGGGTCAAATCAACTAATGATTCCCGAGCGCGGCGCACACTGCGGCTCACCGCTCCAAGAGATGGGTCAAATGCGGAGAACAAATGTCACTGCGGTAACGTGTGTGACTAACGTGTACGAATTTAACTTTATCTCCATGTTTGTGTGTTTTTCATAATAATGAATTGCATGATGAAGTGCCCAAAGGGCTTTACAATGGTTCATTCATTCATTCATTCATATACATTGGGAGGTTGGTTCCAGAGTAATATAGTAAGAGAGTTGGCGACACTAGCGTTGACTCCCATTGTAATAATGGAATGCGGAAGTGCTCATTCTATCTCAATGGGATAGTTCCAATGTGTGGAACTATAGCCCATAGGCACCCGCTTTGCTTCAATGTGTGGAACTATAGCCCATAGGCACCCGCTTTGCTTCAATGTGTGGAACTATAGCCCATAGGCACCCGCTTTGCTTCAATGTGTGGAACTATAGCCCATAGGCACCCGCTTTGCTTCAATGTGTGGAACTATAGCCCATAGGCACCCGCTTTGCTTCAATGTGTGGCACTATAGCCCATAGGCACCCGCTTTGCTTCAATGTGTGGAACTATAGCCCATAGGCACCCGCTTTGCTTCAATGTGTGGAACTATAGCCCATAGGCACCCGCTTTGCTTCAATGTGTGGAACTATAGCCCATAGGCACCCGCTTTGCTTCAATGTGTGGCACTATAGCCCATAGGCACCCGCTTTGCTTCAATGTGTGGAACTATAGCCCATAGGCACCCGCTTTGCTCCAATGTGTGGAACTATAGCCCATAGGCACCCGCTTTGCTTCAATGTGTGGAACTATAGCCCATAGGCACCCGCTTTGCTTCAATGTGTGGAACTATAGCCCATAGGCACCCGCTTTGCTTCAATGTGTGGAACTATAGCCCATATGCACCCGCTTTGCTTCAATGTGTGGAACTATAGCCCATAGGCACCCGCTTTGCTTCAATGTGTGGAACTATAGCCCATAGGCACCCGCTTTGCTTCAATGTGTGGAACTATAGCCCATAGGCACCCGCTTTGCGGCGAGATCAAAGCGCGTCGCTACTCTCCTACTTTACAACTCTGGTTGGTTCATAAACTAATGCCCTTATTATCACACAAGTGTGATAATGTGTGTAATAATGCGTGAAAAATGTGTCGCACTATTTCCAATATTTTGTGTGATTTATTTTTATATATAATACAAAACGGGTTTTTTTTTGGACATACAAGGTTTCCATAGGACAGCGCCGATATGCTTTCCCTCTAAACCCGCAGCCAGGAACCTGTGGTACAAAGCCACGTAACCTAACATGAATTAACATGTCACACACACACACACACCTGGCATTTCTAGACTAGATGCTACTTAGGAAGGATGGGGGTACCCCTCCTCTCGGCTCGAAACTAGCTTATGCTGTAGTGGGGCAATACTGTTTGTGGTACAACGTTTCCTATGTCCCATTTCCCCTGTCTGTGGTCTGCGTTGTATCTGTCCAATCTGCCAGTGAAACAAGAAGTGAGAGCATTTTGGCACGGACAGATTTACTGCTTAGTCGACAAACATTATTTCCATCCGTGCCGTTTCCATCCTCAGCGCACCGGCTCATCATCGCAGAGGAATTTCACCAGAGAGGGGGAGAGAGAGAGAGACAGAGAGAGAGAGAGAGAGAGAGAGAGAGAGAGACAGAGAGAGAGAGAGAGAGAGAGAGAGAGAGAGAGAGAGAGACAGAGAGAGACAGAGGGAGGGAGAGAAGGAAAAGAAAGGGAGATGTGTGGCGTTTACCTGCTAATACAGTAGAAGGCCACCAGGCGAAACAGGTCGGCGAAGCTGATTCCTGATCCCTCCAGAGAAAAGGCTGCAGACACACAGACACACAGACACACAGACACACAGACACAACAGACACACAGACACACAGACACACAGACACACAGACACACAGACACACAGACACACAGACACACAGACACACAGACACAACAGACACACAGACACACAGTTCAATCTCTAAGCGGCATGAAGGTCCATCCGACTACACAGTTCACATTCTGGACTGAATATTACTCACACACCTACTACTGCAACAGCAATAGTTTCAACAGACAATACAAACTGAGTGGTCCGACATTGACTTTTGGTACTATTAAAAGCAAACAAACAAAAAGAAGCGACAGTAAGGGGTTAACTGTCTGTCTCTGTGACAGCTTCTCTACCGACCAACAGCCGCCCTGTAAATGGGTACGGGTCTGTTAACATCAAGAAGAGTGTAAAAACTGAACCAAACGTAAATGGTGCATTTATATAGCGCCTGCTTTACATACTGTAGATTGTGCATTACATTCACCCATTCACACACATTCATACACCGATGGCGACGGGTCGGAAACCATGCAGGGCACCAACCAGCACATCAGGAGCAATTAGGGGTTCAGTGTCTTGCTCAAAGGACACTTCGACACTAACTCTGGGAGAGCCCGGGTTCGAACGGGCAACCTTGCGGTTTCCATCCGGCCACTCTACCACCTGAGCCACCGCCGCCGCCCCGTACCCCTAAGTTTGGTTCCATTTGTACACTCTCAAGAGTTAAATTAACACGGAGCATTTGACAGTGTAGTTTGGGGATAAGAATCGTATCAAATGGGGTGGGGGAAGGGGGGGGTCCGTGGCCTAATGTTAAACAACCTGGGGGTCCTTGAAATGACAAAGGCTGAGAACTACTGGTCTTGTTAACACAACAATGTGCTCATGATGAGAGTCCTGGTGGACTACAGCTGACCCAGATCTGAAGGCCAAACCGCAGGCCGACCCCTCCCATCCACTCCGCTCCCTCCCATCGACTCCACTCCACTCACTCCAATCCACTCCGCTCCCATGTGTTTTGTCCTCCCATCCACTCCGCTCCCTCCCATCCACTCCACTCCACTCACTCCAATCCACTCCGCTCCCTCCCATCCACTCCACTCCACTCCACTCACTCCAATCCACTCCGCTCCCTCCCATCCACTCCACTCCACTCCACTCACTCCAATCCACTCCGCTCCCTCCCATCCACTCCGCTCCCATGTGTTTTGTCCTCCCATCCACTCCGCTCCCATGTGTTTTGTCCTCCCATCCACTCCGCTCCCTCCCATCCACTCCGCTCCCATGTGTTTTGTCATTCCAAGTGTGGAAAATCCACAGCTTGTATGTCATCACTCTGGCACTACCACTGATCCATTTATTCATTCAATATGGGCGCCGAAATCTCTACCAATTACTTCCTCGCCTCAGTATAAAAGGTTAATGCTGAACGCATGTAAAAAAATAAAAAATAAAAAAAGTTATAGTGAAACATTATTTTATGCGGATACAACCACAAGACGAGATGTTAAGAATATACAATAACCGGTAGGTAAATAGGAAGGATTTTAAAGAATACTAGAAGAAATGCACATAATACATTGTAAAGAGTATTTACCTAGTTTTGTCAAGGCTTTATTTAGATTGATTTCAAACTTTATTAACAGTTTGTAGAATAATAATTTAAGGATTACAAAAACCCCAAGAAAGCACTATGGCTCGTTTTCCACTATCCATTGGGGTCCTCCAGTTTCAATTCATCAGATTCCATTTAACCCATTCTGGGCGGGAACCCTTTTTGGTGTTTTAAGCATTATGTATTTATTTTTTATGCTATTATGCTATTTTTGAAAATTCTTGAAAATGTGTCGCAAATCTTTGACTGTATATTCTTTCAGAGCGAACGTTTTTAACTGAAATCTTTGCTTCTGAGGGGTTCCTGGAACAACATATTTTCAGATGGGGGTCGGCGGCCAATTACATAAAAATGTTGTGGTCCTTACCTTGACATGAAATATTGAGCACCACTGATACAGAAACAGGTATTTCAGAAAAGGATTTAAATTTCGACGTCAGGCCTAATTTGGCTAAAGTAGTGTTTCCCAAACATTTGGAAAAATGGGCTGAGCTACTTTCACCGATTTGAAATGGGGCTTTTCGTGTGATTCATTCATAATGTATTTTTGTAAGTTGTGGGTTCAAAAACACCATATTTATCTTTTTGGGTCTCGAGCTGAAGAGGTTCGGGGAAACCCTGAGTTAAACTTTAAAGTACGCGTTTCCCAAACGTTTTCAGCTCATTTAAGCTCCTTTAAGTCTTAAATGACCATAACGGTGGCCTGGCTGGCACGTGTAGCCCTTTGACTATGACTCACGGTACGGTATAGACTCGGCTAGATCTGCTGCCAACCATTTTCCAAAGCATTTCTAAAGCATTGCAGAGGAAGCCATTTTGGAGAACTTGCATAAACTTGCAACTTTGGCTTGGGCTTACATGTAGGTAGTCCAAACCAAAACTGTAATTAGTTGTGGGGTGGAAAAAACAACATTGAGTTAATACGTTGCGTTGATAGGAAGCTTGCCATCTATGGTACACACTGTACCGCATACTGTATGTGGTGTTACAGACGTGAGTCAGACATCATTTGTGGGCCTGGTATCAAAACGTTTTAAATACAGACAGTGTCAGTGACGTGTGTGATGTGTGATGTGATGATACTCACTGTACTGGCTCTCTTTGACGGGGAAATGACTGATAGGACATTCTGACTCATGTTCCTTCACGCGAACAGACAGGACTTTTCTCTGCAGAGTTGTCGATTTCCTCACCAGGAACACCTGAAATCAGCGGGATAGGATTCGATTCACCAACAATGAAAAGTGATTCATGTTGTGTGTGTGTGTGTGTGTGTGTGACACTTTTATCACTGCAAGTCCCTTACAGTGCCATGAGTTCACAGAACATCACACCCATCATACCCATGACTTGGTAATAATGACTTTATTTAAGTATTTTGGCTATTTCACTGGAAATGCAATAATAGATTATTTGGGAAGTAAGATAATAGTAAGTAACACTATTATACAAATGAATATTATTAATCAAGAGTATAACACGAGGGTCATTTGGGTACTTGCAGGATAAGTCACTAGTTATTACGGTACGACTGTTGTTGTTGTCCGTTAGCATTAAAAGTTAACAAGGCAATCCAGGTGTTAATTTAGTTGAGCCACATGTGTCTGGATTTGCCATTTGCAGCACCCTCTGGTGGACACACACGGCAGTTGCATTGTTGGTAGGAAGAACAGTCAAATGAATAGCGCATTAATTAATGCACGCACGCACGCACGCACTGTATCTGTTGTCCACTAGTCCCTTCCTAACATTTCTATTTAGTTTTTATTTGTTGACGAACATATTTAGTCTTAGTTTAAGTCATCATAGCTGAAAAGCTTGAGAACCACTGATAGAGATGCTCATGCACCGCGGTGGATTCGAACCCCTAGACTCCACGATGCTGGGCAGGCACTAGGACCACTGTGACCGCCTTATGAACCTCTGCCCCAAAATTTCCAGAACGGCCTGTTATAGCGCCACCAGGAGGCCGCTTTGTGCAAAACAAGTTTTTGCACAGTACACCTACAGATTTTGTCCAAACATCGCGCAAATTGGTACACAGTCTCTCTAGAGCCATTCAACGAAACGGGTCTTTCAGATTTCTCAGACTCCATCCTGATTGGTTAAGAGATGAAGGCAAGCTGTAATGTCCTACATTCCTATCCTGGTGGAGACCTGTGCCCAGAAGGGCACTTTTTCTAGTTGACACTGTACACCACTTGTTCTTTGTTCTCCTTGCATATTCTAAAATGCAACCACACTTTAGATTTCTTTTGTGGCGGCATGACTGCAGGCTGTAGCTGGTCTGTGTTGGCTTCCTTGTTGTTACCACGAGTGAGGGGGAGAGGGGAGGAGGCGTTGCAAATCGATTCCCGTGCGTATCGATTGAACATCGATTAAACGTTTTTTTTGGGTCAGCCCTATCCTCTATACATCTGGAGAGGCGGTGGGTCGGCGCGTGGCATGCCCTCACCCCTGGTGGCTGTCCCCCCCCCCCCCCTCTACATTAAATACATGTGGGTGCGTGGCGTGCCCTCACCCCTGGCGGCTGCCGCAGCAGGATGCGCTGGGCCTCCTCCTCGCTGAGCGGCAGCAGCAGCCACACGGCGTGGGTCTGCGTCAGACGGTCCAGCACGCTCATCCTCCGGCGCAGCGAGTCATACCCAGAATCCCTTTCACCTCCCGCCCCGCCGCCACAGTGCGGGGACTGCAGGTACACCCCACTGACCTCGCCCTCCAGACTGAGAGAGAGAGAGAGAGAGAGAGAGAGGGAGAGAGGGAGAGAGAGAGAGACAGAGAGAGAGACAGAGACAGAGACAGAGAGAGAGACAGAGACAGAGACAGAGACAGCGACAGAGACAGAGAGACAGAGAGACAGAGACAGAGACAGAGAGAGACAGAGACAGAGACAGAGACAGAGACAGAGACAGAGACAGAGACAGAGACAGAGACAGAGACAGAGACAGAGACAGAGAGACAGAGACAGAGGCAGAGACAGAGACAGACAGAGACAGAGACAGAGGCAGAGACAGAGACAGAGACAGAGACAGAGACAGAGACAGACAGAGACAGACAGAGACAGAGAGACAGAGAGAGAGACAGAGACAGAGACAGAGACAGAGAGACAGAGACAGAGACAGAGAGAGAGACAGAGACAGAGACAGAGACAGAGAGAGAGAGACAGAGACAGAGACAGAGACAGAGACAGAGACAGACACAGAGACAGAGACAGAGACAGAGACAGAGACACAGAGAGGGATGAGAAAGTGGGAAACTGTCTGCATCTTGTGGTGGAAATGTGTAGAGCATTCTGATATAAAGGACTACAAATAACGACTAGTAATAGTAATAGTAAAATAAATAGTAATAGTAATAATAGTAATAGTAATAATTGACATAGCGCCTTTCCAGATACCCAAGGCTGATTTACACCAAAAAAGCTAAGAAAACAAACAAGTAGATAAGACAAAACCAAACTACTTGTGTCACCACCACCGTATATAACCTATGTTGGCCTGGACCGCTGTGCAGAATGCCTCGACTGACCACACAGAGTCAACATGATGCCATACGTTCTACTGCCCTTTCTGACCGGGCACCCATTTTGGTGTCGGCATCATGTCGTGCTTTAGCTATTGAAAAATAGCAGATCTACAAGCTCATATCGCGCCACCGAGTGGCGCGATAGGAGCTTGTAGGTCTGCTATTTTTGAAAAAAATCGAAGAACGACAAAATGACATTTTTTAGAATCTGATCTCAGGTCAGAATGGGTTTAATCAGACCAGTGTGTGTCCCCGGCGGAAACCTCGTATGAATCTGATCTCAGGTCAGAATGGGTTAAAACAGCTTCTTCTCTCACCCTTGCAGGACCATAGGCTCCTTCTCCTCCTCGGGGGCTGTCTGGACCATCTCCTGCTCCAGCTCTCCCAGCTCCGACGCAAAGGTGTCGATCAGCTGGGGAAGACGAGACAAACGGCCAAGGCTTTATCAGCACGTCATAATATCAACCAAGGAAAGAAAGCCCATGAGACGAAAGAGGCGGAGAATGAAATGGAGACCCCGGGTGGGATGGCGGCGGGCGGCGGCGGCGGTGATACGGTTCTTCTCGTCCGACTCTTCTCTGTCCAAACCAAGGCAGGGAAAAACTTTGTCCGTTTTCCTATCCTGTGTATGTTACATCACTTCCTACAGGAAGCATGTAGACAAAGCCTCAACAATAATGAGCCACACACACACACACACCCAGATACATGTCCATTACACACACACACACACACACACACACACACACACACACACACACACACAGACAGATACATGTCCATTACACACACACACACACACACACACACAGATACACGTCCATTACACACACACACACACACACACACACACACACACACACACACACACACACACACACACACACACACACACACACACACACACACAGATACACATCCATTCCACACACACACACCCAGATACACATCCATTCCACACACACACACATACATACACACACACACACACACACACGTCCATTCCTCACGCACACACCTCTCCTCTGTGAAACCTTGTTGTATGTCCCAACGCCGCTACGTTTCAGGAAAAGGAAAAAGGAATCTGTGGATGCATTTCAGAATTATCTGTATTTGGCCGCAGACCCACATCTGAAAATATGTTGTTCCAGGGACTACCCCAGCCCCCCCCCCCCCCCCCCCCGTTAAAAAACTACGAAAATATAAATAAAGATTTGCGCCACATTTTCACAAAAAAAAAAAAAAAGAAAAATCTAAAAGGTCGTAGCGCGGCACTCAGAGCTATTTTCTATTGCTAAAGTATAACATAATGCTTGAAACACCAAAAGGAGTTCCCGTCCTTTAGAAGAAATAAATACATTAAAAGCCATTATTCTGGGCAAATCTTGTAGATTGCCTGTTTCCACTGCTATTGACACTCATGATATTGTCATACGACTAAGTATAAAATACAGCATACATTCATGAAATATACTGTATAAAATATGAAATGACTGTACAGATATACACGCCGCTCGCCGCGCGCGCACACACAGGAAAATAGACGGACACAAGAAAAACAGACATTCACCTTATCTGAACTTCAACCAAGATGGTTGTAAACACATCTGCGGAAATGTAAACATCTGCATGATAGCTCCAAACCAAGAAGGGAAATGGAGGAAGTGGTCAAGAGGACAGGGATAAGGTTTTGACCCTTGACCTCGTCCTTATCAGTCGAGGCTATTTCTAGGAGGAGACGGATAAGGCCTTCTGCTCTGGATTATCCCATTTAGGCCTGACCTCAAAATTTTAAAAATAATCTTCTAAATCCTCCAGTTTTCTGAAATAAATATTTTCACGATTAAAAAAGAAATAGCAGACCTACAAGCTCATAGCGCGCCACCGAGTGGCGCGCTATGAGCTTGTGGATCTGCTATTTTTCAATAGCTAAATTATAACATAATGTTTAAAACACAAAGGGGTTAAATTAGTCAAACAGAAGCAGAATGGGACAAGATCCAATAATCTACATAGACCGGCTTTATGTTAACTGCATTTACACAACAGTTACTTCCAGTCTAGTAATTTAATTGGACAAGAGGGCATTTCATGATGTTTTCCATTCTAATTGATACAAAAAAAAAGACAATTATAAAACACTGAAGTCATTCAATAAGATTTCACCAACTGCACACTCGTGCCAGCGGCCGATTAACAGCCCAGATGATATACTGTAGTAAACTAAAGTATAACAGCACTATCTTCTCCTGTCATTTAGGCCTGACGTCAAAATTAAAAGAATGTCTTCAAAATCATGACAGTTTTCTGAAAAACCATGATTCTGTATCAGTCAGTGGTGCTCAATATTTCATGTCAAGGACCCCAAAAAGTATATGTAATATGCCTCCGCCCCCCCATTTGAAAATACAGTATGTTGTTCCAGGGACAGCAAAGATTTGAGTTAAAATGTTCACTCTGTAATAATATATATTCAAAGATTTGAGGCACATTTTCACGACTTTAAAAAAAATAGCAGACCCCTACAAGCTCGTAGCGCGCCACTCGCTTTTCAAAGCCCACTTGATTATAAGGATAGAGACACAATGTTACTACTGTAACAGTGTCTTTGCAGGTGTCCAGGAATTCTGTACCAACCTGTAATGGTCGAGGCAAGCGTTGTCTGAGACACTTACATTATAAGATAGAGGTTTAATACATGAGCTCAAGTACATTAACCCATTCTGAACGGGAACCCATTTTGGTGTTAGCATCGTGTCGTGCTTTAGCTATTTAAAAATAGCAGATCTACAAGCTCATATCGCGCCACTCGGTGGCGCGATATGAGCTTGTAGGTCTGCTATTTTTGAAAAATCTAAGACACTTTTAGAATCTGATCTCAGGTCAGAATGGGTTAAGGAAAGCAGCGAGAGGAGCATATTTACAGATAAAGAGACGCCCGTGCTACTGAGCCACGCTGTAACCATAACAATACATTCAGTAAATATCTGGTCAGCATATATTGGGGTCTTGGAATATTCAGACTGCTGAGGCATTTCACAAGGAGAAGGACAAATGGCATATTTGCATTCTTAAGGACAAAGGTGAACAATACAATAACAATATATAAACTGTTTCTTTCCTGTTTATTCTTTATTTTTATTCAAATGTCATTTTATAATGTTTTTCTTTTACTTAATGGTTTATCATGTGAAGCCCTCGAACATTGCCTTGTTGAAAAAAACGGTGCTTTACAAATAAACCTGCCTCGCCTTGCAGCAGCTTTATTTTTCTAAGGCATTGGAATGCTTGATATAATCTTCGCTTCACTTCTACAGAGGTATTACGACACAATTCAAGGGCATGTTATTAACCCATTTTGACCTTCTAATTCCTGACAGTTTTCTGAAAACATTTCAAACATTTTCATGTCAAAGACCCCCAAAACTAGATGTATTTGGCCGTCGACCCCCATCTGAAAACATGTTGTTCCATAGACCCCTCAGAAGCAAAGATTTTAGTTAAAAACACGCTCTGAAAGAATATATATTCAAAGATTTCAGGCACATTTTCACGAATTTAATAAAATAGCAGACCTACAAGCTCATATAGCGCGCCACTCGGTGGCACGCTATGAGCTTGTAGATCTGCTTTTTCAATAGCTGAAGTATGACATAATGCTTAAAACACCAACAGGGGTTCCCGCCCAAAATGGGTTAAACATCTTCTCAGATATCTGAACCGACGTTGAAACTTGCATGATTTTGAAAAGTGTTTCTCAAACATTTACAAACCAGAGTCCCTATATTGTGCCTCTCATTGGGATTTGTTTTTTTTTAATTTGATGGCACCATTTCTAGAATGAACAGTTCAGTAACCTGTCTACCAGTGATATGGATTCCAAGATAAAATATAATAAATAAAGTTAGCAAGTTAGTTCCAGAGCCACAGGAAGGCACCCAGGTTAGTTCCAGATCCACAGGAAGGCACCCAGGTTAGTTCCAGATCCACAGGAAGGCACCCAGGTTAGTTCCAGATCCACAGGAAGGCACCCAGGTTAGTTCCAGACCCACAGGAAGGCACCCAGGTTAGTTCCAGAGCCACAGGAAGGCACCCAGGTTAGTTCCAGAGCCACAGGAAGGCACCCAGGTTAGTTCCAGACCCACAGGAAGGCACCCAGGTTAGTTCCAGAGCCACAGGAAGGCACCCAGGTTAGTTCCAGAGCCACAGGAAGGCACCCAGGTTAGTTCCAGACCCACAGGAAGGCACCCAGGTTAGTTCCAGAGCCACAGGAAGGCACCCAGGTTAGTTCCAGAGCCACAGGAAGGCACCCAGGTTAGTTCCAGAGCCACAGGAAGGCACCCAGGTTAGTTCCAGAGCCACAGGAAGGCACCCAGGTTAGTTCCAGAGCCACAGGAAGGCACCCAGGTTAGTTCCAGAGCCACAGGAAGGCACCCAGGTTAGTTCCAGATCCACAGGAAGGCACCCAGGTTAGTTCCAGAGCCACAGGAAGGCACCCAGGTTAGTTTCAGAGCCACAGGAAGGCACCCAGGTTAGTTCCAGAGCCACAGGAAGGCACCCAGGTTAGTTCCAGAGCCACAGGAAGGCACCCAGGTTAGTTTCAGAGCCACAGGAAGGCACCCAGGTTAGTTCCAGATCCACAGGAAGGCACCCAGGTTAGTTCCAGACCCACAGGAAGGCACCCAGGTTAGTTCCAGATCCACAGGAAGGCACCCAGGTTAGTTCCAGAGCCACAGGAAGGCACCCAGGTTAGTTCCAGAGCCACAGGAAGGCACCCAGGTTAGTTTCAGACCCACAGGAAGGCACCCAGGTTAGTTCCAGATCCACAGGAAGGCACCCAGGTTAGTTCCAGAGCCACAGGAAGGCACCCAGGTTAGTTCCAGACCCACAGGAAGGCACCCAGGTTAGTTCCAGATCCACAGGAAGGCACCCAGGTTAGTTCCAGAGCCACAGGAAGGCACCCAGGTTAGTTTCAGATCCACAGGAAGGCACCCAGGTTAGTTCCAGAGCCACAGGAAGGCACCCAGGTTAGTTTCAGAGCCACAGGAAGGCACCCAGGTTAGTTTCAGAGCCACAGGAAGGCACCCAGGTTAGTTCCAGAGCCACAGGAAGGCACCCAGGTTAGTTTCAGAGCCACAGGAAGGCACCCAGGTTAGTTTCAGAGCCACAGGAAGGCACCCAGGTTAGTTTCAGAGCCACAGGAAGGCACCCAGGTTAGTTTCAGAGCCACAGGAAGGCACCCAGGTTAGTTTCAGAGCCACAGGAAGGCACCCAGGTTAGTTTCAGAGCCACAGGAAGGCACCCAGGTTAGTTTCAGACCCACAGGAAGGCACCCAGGTTAGTTCCAGAGCCACAGGAAGGCACCCAGGTTAGTTCCAGACCCACAGGAAGGCACCCAGGTTAGTTCCAGAGCCACAGGAAGGCACCCAGGTTAGTTCCAGAGCCACAGGAAGGCACCCAGGTTAGTTTCAGATCCACAGGAAGGCACCCAGGTTAGTTCCAGAGCCACAGGAAGGCACCCAGGTTAGTTTCAGAGCCACAGGAAGGCACCCAGGTTAGTTTCAGAGCCACAGGAAGGCACCCAGGTTAGTTCCAGAGCCACAGGAAGGCACCCAGGTTAGTTTCAGAGCCACAGGAAGGCACCCAGGTTAGTTTCAGAGCCACAGGAAGGCACCCAGGTTAGTTTCAGAGCCACAGGAAGGCACCCAGGTTAGTTTCAGAGCCACAGGAAGGCACCCAGGTTAGTTTCAGAGCCACAGGAAGGCACCCAGGTTAGTTTCAGAGCCACAGGAAGGCACCCAGGTTAGTTTCAGACCCACAGGAAGGCACCCAGGTTAGTTCCAGATCCACAGGAAGGCACCCAGGTTAGTTCCAGACCCACAGGAAGGCACCCAGGTTAGTTCCAGAGCCACAGGAAGGCACCCAGGTTAGTTCCAGAGCCACAGGAAGGCACCCAGGTTGCCGGCCCAAATCCGGCGTGCCGCCCCGCTGTAATGTACTACTGTACTGTACTGTCACTGTACTGTCACTGGCACACCTGAAATCATCATATATACACCATTCCCTGCTTTGAGAACCACTGCTTTGTAGGAAAAAGCTTTCGCACACCTAGAAATCAGGCGTATGCACAGGTGCGTAGGCCAGTGGACATCACAGGTGCGTAGGCCAGGTGTGTAGGCCAGGTGTGTAGGCCAGGTGCGTAGAGCCGTAGACCAGTGGACATCAATGAAAGGAATGAAAATACACCCGCACACCCGTGTATCTGTACATGAGTATTTTCTTTTAACCCATTCTGACCTGAGATCAGATTCATACGAGGTTTCCACTGGACACACTGGTCTGATTAAACCCATTCTGACCTGAGATCAGATTCTAAAAAATGTCAGTCGTTCTTCGATTTTTTCAAAAATAGCAGACCTACAAGCTCGTAGCGCGCCACTCGGTGGCGCGATATGAGCTTGTAGATCTGCTATTTTTCAATAGATAAAGCATGACATGATGCCGACACCAAAATGGGTGCCCGGTCAGAATGGGTTAATAATGCAACGTTACGGTCCCTCCGGACTAGAGATGCTCCGATAATCGGGCCACCGATCAGAGTAAATATCGGCCGATACAGCCGATCTCTGATCATTCCGATCATTCCTTTCATTGATCGGCAATTTACCCCATATAGAGAAACCGATCTTTTACACTATTTAAGTGGTATAAATGTCAATCAGATATATAGTATAATATCATTTTGCATTTTTGTGACAGGCCTTTAAACATTCTCCCCTTCCTCCCTACACACAGGAACAGTTTTGATGTGGGTTTTGACATAATTATAATAATTTTGGAAATATTCAAATTTGCCTCTTACGCACAAGATCTGTATCGGCCATATCGGTATCGGTCGATCATGAGAAAAACAATCGGTGATCCAAAAAACCTGATCGGAGCATCCCTACTCCGGACCTTCTTCAGAACCACTGCTTTTTTTTTAGGGGCACGGTGGCACAGTTGGTAGTGCTGTCGCCTCACAGCTAGAAGGTCCTGGGTTCGATTCCCGCTCGGGGCGCTGTGGGTGCTGGCGGCGTGTTTCCTCCTCCGCGTCATCAGTGCCCATACCCGAGGCGGGGTTGGCGAAAGGGCCTTTCTGTGTGGAGTTTGCATGTTCTCCCCGTGTCCACTAGGGTAGGTACCCTCACAAAAACATGCAGTAATCCTGGTCTCTAAACTGCCTCCCCCTGGCCAGCCGGGGCGCCTGATGGAGGGGAAAGGAACTGGTTGGAATAACGTGTTCCTTCCACGTGCTACGTCCAACCAGGGAAACTCCCCCCTGTCAGGTGTAAAGGAGCAACTTGGACACTCAGGCATGAAGGAAGCATGAGTTAAGTCCGTTGCTCTCCCTAGGTTGGCGGAGGGTGTGTAGAGCCCAGGATCACATCACAGGATGATTGACACAGGGGTGAAAAATGGGTTACAAAATCGTGGGACAAAAAAATATATAAATTATAGAAGCACTGCTTTAACATGACAGAGAAACAGGCAACGCTCTGCCACCATTATGGTCTGCTTCTGATATAACCCACTAGGAGGCATCATTTTCAAGCGTTTCCAGCACATATGGAAGGCTCCAGGCCAGACCACTGTGACCGCAGAACCCCTGTAATTCCCCCCAGAAAGAAAGGACGACTGGAGCCAGTTCTGTCTCCCCCAAAAAGCTCACTCTGTCAGCGTAATGTTGTATTATACCGTACACAGCAATCATGAGTCAGCCTGTTATATCTGCAGTGTTAACCCATTCTGACCTGAGATCAGATTCATAACGAGGTTTCCGCCGGACACACACTGGTCTGATGAACCCATTCTGACCTGAGATCAGATTCATACGAGGTTTCCGCCGGACACACACTGGTCTGATGAACCCATTCTGACCTGAGATCAGATTCTAAAAATTCTAAAAATAGCAGACCTACAAGCTCGTATCGCGCCACTCGGTGGCGCGATATGAGCTTGTAGATCTGCTATTTTTCAATAGCTAAAGCATAACATGATGCCAACACCAAAATGGGTGCCCGGTCAGAATGGGTTAAGATAGCCTGTGAGCCTACATCCAGCGCAATTAGTCCTGGAAGTTGGCTGGAACGACGCACCTTAACCATTATTTAAAACTTTAACTGTTGAAAAATAGCAGATCTACAAACTTGTAGATCTATTTTTGAAAAATAGTGAAAATGTGTGCAAATCTTTGAAAACATATTCGTTCACAGCAAACGTTTTTAACTCAAATATTTGCTTCTGGGGGTCCCTCCCTGGAACAATATGTTTTCAGATGGAGGTTGGCGGCCAATTTTTGGCGTCCTTAACATACGGTTTTAAACAGGTTTGAGAACCGCCGACATAGAAACCTAGGTTTTTCAGACAACTGTCGGGATTTAGAAGACAATTTGTAGAATCGACCTCAGGTCTAAATGGATTAAAGACTTTTTTTAATATAAAAAAAGGAAAGTATTACTGCATCAAAAGTAAAAAAACTGGTCAAACATTAATTGGCCAAATTGTCAAATCATATAAGAAAGAGGCAAACCTTTTGAAAATAGCCGATCTACAAGCTCACAAGGCCTGGCCAACACCAGCCGTTGTGAGCTTGTAGATCTGCTATTTTCCTCAATATCTATCCGAGTCAAACTAAACGTAACGACCCCAACCCGAGCGATACAGCCTGAGATGCGACCGTTATGCCCATACATGGTCACGTGCATGTTTATAAGACCGTCTTCAAACGTGGCATGGGTATCATCGAGGAGTCAAGAGAGTGGGCTAGAGTCGCTGGGATTATACGGTCGTCCAGAACAGCCGATCCAACCGATATATATGCCCATTCATGGGCATGCAAAATAGGGATCTCCATTATCCCATTCTGACCGGGCACCCATTTTGGTGTTAGCATCATGTTATGCTTTAGCTATTGAAAAACAGCAGATCTACAAGCTCATATCGCGCCACCGAGTGGCGCGATACGAGCTTGTAGGTCTGCTATTTTTTTTTAAACGAAGAGCGACTGACATTTTTAGAATCTGATCTCAGGTCAGAATGGATTCATCAGACCAGTGTGGGTCCGGCGGAAACCTCGTATGAATCTGATCTCAGGTCAGAATGGGTTAAACTGTACGGTCATAAAACCAAGGACCGACACATACATGGAGATCACCATGTGGGCACCAAAGGGACACTACCCTATGGAATGCCTTGCCTCTGGCTAATAGCATTAGCTATTGAAAAACAGCAGACCTACAAGCTCATAGCGCGCCACCGAGTGGCGCGCTACGAGCTTGTAGGTCTGCTATTTTTGTAAAAATCAAAGAACGACTGACATTTTTAGAATCTGATCTCAGGTCAGAATGGGTTCATCAGACCAGTGTGTGTCCAGTGGAAACCTCGTATGAATCTGATCTCAGGTCAGAATGGGTTAAGAGACTCCCAAAGGCTCATTTATTCCGTAAGTATTTCTCCCATGTACCTTTGACCTTTGACCTGAGCCCTTTTATAGCCCTATGTCTTTGTTCTGCCCCGTTTTGTTTTTGGTTCTGCTCATTTATAGTCACAACTGTATTTGTTCTGTTTTTTTTCTGTGCTTCCATTTGTTTTTACTGTGTCAATTGTTGTTCAGCACCTTGTAGCTTTGCTTCGAAAGGTGCTTTATAAATAGAATTTACTTACTTACTTACAGACAGACAGGTACAGCGGGTACTCTTGACAAAGCCCCCCGACACAATGACTCAGACATAATATCGGTCAGATCGGCGCTATACAACGTAGGTGTGAGGGCCGCATATAGCTCTAGTATGTAGTAGAACTAGACCATCTACCTTTTTTACATTTTGTAATAGGGGCGACTGCAGCCAGAGGCTATATGGTTATTTGGCACGGAAATGTTTGGTAACAAAACGAGGCTACTGCCTTTGCTACAAGGGGCTAGAGGAGGTGTGGAATAAAGTTCCTCACACACCAGCAGCGTGCTGAAAAACTGTTCTGAAAATGCGTCGGCGAACATTTCACATCAAACAACAGCTAATTTGGCGATGCCTCATTCACACAGGTTGCCGATTCATTTGCGTCGGAAAGTCCATATTGTTTCGAGAGAAAAAAAACGTCGCTTCGTCGCCTCTATATATACAGGACGTCCTCATGACACAAACAGCAGCAAGTTAAAATAAATTAATGTGAATTAATCGCATGAAATAAACACCGTCAGAGTGTAAAGGACCTAAAGAAACAGCAATCACAGATGAAGGGGAATTCCTCAGCCAGAAAATGAAGGTCGGTGAGTGAACACAGCCGTTATTATGAATGCACTGAGGAGCGCTAACCCGCTAATGGCAATAAATACAAGCACGGGCCTTGTTTAACACCGATTACTTTTATAGCAATGGAAAACCATTACTTTCCAGGAACTGGAAAAAGAAAAGAACCTGTGTTCCATATAGTGTAGTTATTATTTAGTCACAAGACAGATATTTAACTACTTTTGACCTGAGATCAGATTCTAAAAAATGTCTTCTACATCCTGACAGTTTTCTGAAAAAGCTATGCATTACGTTATGCTTTAGCTATTGAAAAATAGCAGATCTACAAGCTCATAGCGTGCCACAGCTGGTTAAAGTCTATAGACATACGAGTCTAATAAGTGTGACTCTCCTGTTAGTAAGTTACTACAGTAGTATGTGTGCACAGAGAGATCAACTCTTTTGCAATGGTGGAACCTAGCAGAAAACACTAGAGCTGCAGTAGTAGAACAAACAGCAGATATACTATAAAAGTTTGTAGATCTGCTAATGCGCTACTTTGTCTTTGACAAAGTATAATTAAATGGCCATGCATAATGAACCCTAGCGAGTCCAATTTTGGGGGCAAACATTCGGCAAAAAATAGCCTATCTACAAGCTCACAATGCTCACACTGTGACCCAGCGTATACACTTACAGTTTGGCAATTATCTGCAAAGATTTGGTATAGAGAGAAAAAGGAGGGGGCCTAGTACAGACCCCTGAGGGACTCCGGTCAAACAGAGCACATAGGGATAAAGTGTGTTTAGGTGCAATGCCGAGTCGGAGTCTACATCCTGATAGTCTACGATTCCTTATAAAGTTTAATGAAATCCCCTTTCGGTCCAGTGAAGCGGAGATGCTGTTGAGAAGCAGAGAGTTTAAAGAGACAGCTCAAAGTAGGGCATTAGGACCTACAGACTGCTGTGTGTATTGTGTACACAAAACACATGGACAGGTAAGGTACAATTAAACAAAACGAAAACATCACTTTCACAGTGCACACATGTGTCAAGAGTGACACTCAGCTCACATGAGCACTGCATGCGCACAGAATTTTCATTCGTCAGCATGAAGCGCGGCCTAAACATGAATTTTGGATTTTTTTGCTATAGCAGGTAAACTGCCACTGCTGGCCAACTTAAAGAAGAATATAGGCCTATGGTAGTAATTATTAACCTACTTGCGCCGCTCGCGCACAGACGCATCAAAGGGATTGAGATAATTGCTATGGGCAGCCTGCCAAACCCCCAAGGTGTACAGATATGCAATGTGACGTGTATCTACTAAGTGTTTCATTTAACTGGAAGAGTTACATTTTTCCTTTCTACTCTGTCATATGTACTTTCTACTCTGTCACATATGTACTTTCTACTCTGTCATATATGTACTTTCTACTCTGTCATATATGTACTTTCTACTCTGTCATATGTACTTTCTACTCTGTCATATGTACTTTCTACTCTGTCATATGTACTTTCTACTCTGTCATATGTACTTTCTACTCTGTCATATATACTTTCTACTATGCCCATCTGAAAATATGTTGTTCCAGGGACCCACCAGAGTCGAGTTAAAAAACTGAAACTCTGAAAGAATATATTCAAAGATTAGAGGCACATTTTCACGATCTTTCCAAAAAATAGCAGACCTGCCGCGCTATGAGCTTGTAGATCTGCTATTTCTCAATAGCTAAAGTATAACATAATGCTATGAACTCCAAAAGGGGCTAAAGTTAACCCATTCTGAACGGGAACCCATTTTGGGGTTAGCATCATGTTATGCTTTAGCTATTGAAAAATAGTAGATCTACAAGCTCATATCGCGCCACCGAGTGGCGCGATACGAGCTTGTAGGTCTGCTATTTTTGAAAAATCGAAGAGCGACTGACATTTCTAGAATCTGATCTCAGGTCAGAATGGGTTCATCAGACCAGTGTGTGTCCAGTGGAAACCTCGTATGAATCTGATCTCAGGTCAGAATGGGTTCATCAGACCAGTGTGTGTCCAGTGGAAACCTCGTATGAATCTGATCTCAGGTCAGAAGGGGCTAAACAATCCAGCAGAAGTCTGAGTAAGTAGTTCTGCAGAAGCAGTTGAGCCGTACACACTCAGATATCATGACATCATGACTGGGCAGAATTATCCGCTTGTGTCATCTGACCCTGAAACGATTCAGTCTGACAGAAAGACAGAGTAGAGCCTGACCGATACATCAGCCTGGATGAGATTATCTATTATTAGCCAATGTTTCACTTTGACGACAGCAATTATGTTTTTATTTTTCTATTTATGTATTTATAAACGTCAGACCTGACGTCGAAATGAAAAAAGAAAGTCTTCTGAAAGAATATAATTATATTCAAAGATTTGTGCCACATTTTCACGATTTTTCAAAAATAGCTAAAGTATAACATAATACTTGGTTAAAACACCAAAAGAGGTTCCCGTTCAGAATGGGTTAATATTACCCAATATTTTTAAACACTTTCAATAGCAGATCTACAAACACACAAACCGTCACGGCATGTGACACGGTGTGAGCTCTTAGAGTTAGATTGGCTATTTTGGAACAATACTCAATATGGAATAAGTGGTTCCAATTAAATCAATTATAGTTAATATGTTCTCAAATACAAAGTCCATCAAATCTAAGTTATGCAGACCTACAAGCTCGTAGCGCGCCACTCGGTGGCGCGCTATGAGCTTGTAGATCTGCTATTTTTCAATAGTTAAAACACCAAAAGGGGTTCCCGTACAGAATGGGTTAAATTAGAAGGGGAACGAAGCGAGAAAGAGCAAATGGGGTGAAAACGTTTTAGGACTCCAGTGCGTGCGTGTTTGTCTGGTGTCCAACGACAACGATCGCAGCTGGCATTCTTCATTCCCGTTTCTCCCCCAGTAAAACAGTGAGACTACAACATCATCCCATTCTGACCTGAGATCAGATTCTAAAAAATGTCTTCTACATCCTGACAGTTTTCTGAAAAAGCTATGTTTCTTTGTCAGTCGTTCTTCAATTTTTTCAAAAATAGCAGATCTACAAGCTCATAGCGCGCCACTCGGTGGCGCGCTATGAGCTTGTAGATCTGCTATTTTTGCAATAGCTAAAGCATAGCATAATGCTAACACCAAAATGGGTTATGACAGTGAGACTATAGGACAGTTCATCTGGATGGATATGCAGCTCTGAATAGTCATCCATCAATGTGTTATTACTCTGTGACTTAATGAGCATATTAGAAACCAAAGCATGGCGTTCTAATAACATGAAGAAGATCAAGTACGACTTACAAGCCATGGAGGAATAAATACATAAATAAATACATCTGGATTCAAAACAGAGATTGAGCAATAAGAACGAACGGATCACTTAATGATAAACAGATGCAGACGTTTAAGACACGGACAGCAGACGGCAAACAGGGAAAGGAATGCAAACAGAAATGATGACGAAACAGCCAAACAGTTGTTCGTGCAGCCATGCATCCATTTTCATGTCAAAAAGACCCACAAATTAATGTGAATTTGGCCACAGAGCTATATTTTGTGCCAGCCTGCCACAGGGGACCCCAGACAAGATTTCTGTTGTTGAAATGTTCCAAAAATGTTCAAACATTTTCACATTTTTGTTTAAACCCATTCTGACCGGGCACCCATTTTGGTGTTGGCATCATGTTATGCTTTAGCTATTGAAAAATAGCAGATCTACAAGCTCATATCGCGCCACCGAGTGGCGCGATACGAGCTTGTAGGTCTGCTATTTTTTGAAAAATCGAAGACACTTTTAGAATCTGATCTCAGGTCAGAATGGGTTAATAATGAAACTGTCAGGATGTAATAGACATTTTTAGAATCTGATCTCAGGTCAGAATGGGTTAATAATGAAACTGTCAGGATGTAATAGACATTTTTAGAATCTGATCTCAGGTCAGAATTAGGGTTAAGAGCTTTGGAAAATAGCAGATCTAGCGAGCTTGTTGTATGTAGGGTACAAGTGCTCAGACCGATTTTGATGCCATGTCAACTCATTTTTGAGAAGCAACGCTCAAGGAAGTGACGTTTTGACGCTTTACAAATCTGTTTACATTCTCCGTCAAAGTGAAAATATCGTATCCGGGGGTCTCTGGGGACCCCCAGGAGTTCTTGGGCAGGTTCCAGGGAGTCCCCAGCAAAAGTAGTTAATGTAGCGTCACAATACATTTTACCACTGTATCCATTTACACGATGGCTATTAAAAGATAAGCCACAGGTGTCATCGATCACAGGTGATACTAATTAAGGCTCTGTTCCATTTAGTGTTCAGTGGTTCTCAAACTTTTTCATTTCAAGGACCCCCCGTAACTCTGAGAGTGTACAAATGGCGTCCATTTGGTTCCATTGATTTGTACACTCTCAAGAGTTAACCCATTCTGAACGGGAACCCATTTTGGTGTTAGCATCATGTTATGCTTTAGCTATTGAAAAATAGCAGATCTACAAGCTACGATACGAGCTTGTAGGTCTGCTATTTTTGAAAAATCGAAGAGCGACTGACATTTCTAGAATCTGATCTCAGGTCAGAATGGGTTAATCAGACCAGTGTGTGTCCAGTGGAAACCTCGTATGAATCTGATCTCAGGTCAGAAACTCAGAATGGGTTAATTTGGCCATTTGGAACCCACTGGAGGACACTTTGACTGAGACCCACTGGTGTAGCAGAGTGTTTCCAGTGAGCCAACATGTACAAACAGCAGCACCCTGACTCTGTTTGACCATGAATGGAACAGAGCCTTCGTTAGTATCATCCGTAACACCAATGGCGTGTGTGCATAGAGCCCATTTGGGGGTCCTTGGCACGATAAAGTTTAACCCATTTTGGGGCAGGAACCCCCTTTTTGGTGTTAGCATCATGTTATGCTTTAGCTATTGAATTTTTTAGAAATATCATGAACATGTGGTGCAAAGCTTTGAATATATAATCCTTCAGATCGAACATTTTTAACTCAAATCTTTGCTTCTGGGAGGTGGTCCCTGAAACAACACATTTTCAGATGGGGGGTCAGCGGCCAATTTCATATATTTTTGGGGGTCCTTGACATGAAATATTGAGAACCACTTTTCAGGAAAAAAAATGACATTTGAAAAAAGACATTTTTGTAAATTTCGACGTCAGGCCTAAATGGCTTAAGAAGCACAGCGCTATAGTCAGTTGTTACCTTGAAGAAGCTACCACTCCGGTCCATGGCACCAGGGGGAGGAGGGGTCCCAGGCGGTGTGCTCCTGTCCATGGCCCCAGGGGGAGGAGGGGTCCCAGGCGGTGTGCTCCGGTCCATGGCACCAGGGGGAGGAGGGGTCCCAGGCGGTGTGCTCCGGTCCATGGCACCAGGGGGAGGAGGGGTCCCAGGCGGTGTGCTCCGGTCCATGGCACCAGGGGGAGGAGGGGTCCCAGGCGGTGTGCTCCGGTCCATGGCACCAGGGGGAGGAGGGGTCCCAGGCGGTGTGCTCCTGTCCATGGCACCAGGGGGAGGAGGGGTCCCAGGCGGTGTGCTCCTGTCCATGGCACCAGGGGGAGGAGGGGTCCCAGGCGGTGTGCTCCGGTCCATGGCACCAGGGGGAGGAGGGGTCCCAGGCGGTGTGCTCCGGTCCATGGCACCAGGGGGAGGAGGGGTCCCAGGCGGTGTGCTCCGGTCCATGGCACCAGGGGGAGGAGGGGTCCCAGGCGGTGTGCTCCGGTCCATGGCACCAGGGGGAGGAGGGGTCCCAGGCGGTGTGCAGCACTGGGCCATGTTGGCGTTGTTGTGGCTCCGCAGGGAGAAGAGTATCCCCTCCGCTCTGCGTCCGGCTGGACTGTTTATGTCTGGGCCGGGCCGGGCCGGGTCGCTGCTGCTGTCTGCAGCCCTGTGTGTCTGGGTCGGGTCGCTGCTGCCTGTCTGCAGCCCTGTGTGTCTGGGCCGGGTCGGGTCGCTGCTGCCTGTCTGCAGCCCTGTGTGTCTGGGCCGGGCCGGGTCGCTGCTGCCTGTCTGCAGCCCTGTGTGTCTGGGCCGGGTCGGGTCGCTGCTGCCTGTCTGCAGCCCTGTGTGAGGAAGCAGACGGACAAAAGCAGACCAGTCGTCACTTTGGGGCTGTGGTGCGACTGTAGGAAATTCCTGGCTTTGGCCACAGTCAGGAATACTGAGGTGCTGGTCCGCTGGAATGCTCCGTTTCCCTCTCAGTCTCGCTCTCACGCCCCCCCCCCCCCCCCCCCCCCCTCTCTGTCTCCGTCTCTTTCTCCTTCTCTTCCCCTCTCTACGGATAGTCACGTTCATTTCCTGCTCTACCGTTCGCCCCACAGGTTCTGACACACACTCCGAGTCCTCACATATTCTGTCCCCTTCTTGTCTGAGCTATTATTCCTATGCATGTCCTCAAACGCACATCATTCATTTTCCAGCTGGAAGCCATGGACGTTTCCAACAACACCAGAGTGACGTCCCCAACCCACACTGGCAGTAAATGACACCATTCCATATCAAAACCTTGTATGTTCAAGACGGTTCAGGACATGGAAAAGAGAACATGTGTTTCTAATATGGATCCAGTGTAGTTATTATTTAGTCACACGCTCTTGCTAATACTTGATATTTATAAAAACCCACAGACAGACTTATCCACGTTTAAACCTGGTGTCTCCATTGTCAGCATGCCATTAGCGGTGAAGATATTGATATAGAATGGCTAGTTTTGCTACTTTCGCACAACACTGTCAACACGACAAAGTATAAAATAAGGCATTCATTTATGAGAAGACAAACGGATGGAATATTGGAGATACAAGGTTTCTGCCCAAACAGTGAGGATATTTAAGCAAAATCGATTTGAAATGGTCTTCCTTGCTTCTCCCAACTAGAAAAAAGTTGCTCATTGGAACTGTACAGTGTTCTCTTTTCTTGTTTGTTTGTTGTTTGTCACACAAAAACATTATGTCATAAGTTAGCTATTGAAAAATAGCAGATCTACAAGCTCATAGCGCGCCACCGAGTGGCGCGCTATGAGCTTGTAGGTCTGCTATTTTTGAAAAATCGTAAAAAAATGTGGCGCAAATCTTTGAATATACTGTATATTCTTTCAAAGTGAATGTTTTTAAATCAGGTCTAAATGGGCCATTATAGCAGCTTTTCTATCTCTGGCAGTGTTTCACAGTGAGCCTGTCCATTAGACACACACACACTTTTATCTCACACAGGAAGGAAGCCGTCGCCCCCATCCCTCCATCACAGGGAGACAACACAGCAACAGGGATGACAAATGGGACAGAGAATCTGGATGTTTGGAGCGTCCCCCTGCTCTCCAACCATGCACCCCCCACCACCCCCACCCCCCACCCCCGGAAGGGGGCTAAACAACATACTAGTCATTTGCATTTTTAAGACAGACCTCCTAAAAAGAAAAACCTTGGATTATGCCTTCAATAAAAGTTCAACAACTCTGTCTCACGATTTAGCAGAATTTTCCAGATTTTCCAGATTTTTGGCAAGGCTGAGGAGATCTGAACGTGGCCTATGGTGATAAATCCATGGCAGCCAGCCAGAAAACGTCCGTGGGAAACGTCACGTTGCAGACGGCCATGCATGACTGGGTACAGAAGCTGCTCTCTGGGAACTAGAAGGACGTCTCGGCTCCAACCTTGGCTGTCGGAGTGTCCCTGAGCAAGACACCTAACTCCTGAGTGTCCCTGAGCAAGACACCTAACTCCTGAGTGTCCCTGAGCAAGACACCTAACTCCTGAGTGTCCCTGAGCAAGACACCTAACTCCTGAGTGTCCCTGAGCAAGACACCTAACTCCTGAGTGTCCCTGAGCAAGACACCTAACTCCTGAGTGTCCCTGAGCAAGACACCTAACTCCTGAGTGTCCCTGAGCAAGACACCTAACTCCTGAGTGTCCCTGAGCAAGACACCTAACTCCTAACTGTCCCTGAGCAAGACACCTAACTCCTAAGTGTCCCTGAGCAAGACACCTAACTCCTGACTGTCCCTGAGCAAGACACCTAACTCCTAACTGTCCCTGAGCAAGACACCTAACTCCTGAGTGTCCCTGAGCAAGACACCTAACTCCTGAGTGTCCCTGAGCAAGACACCTAACTCCTAAGTGTCCCTGAGCAAGACACCTAACTCCTAAGTGTCCCTGAGCAAGACACCTAACTCCTGAGTGTCCCTGAGCAAGACACCTAACTCCTGAGTGTCCCTGAGCAAGACACCTAACTCCTAACTGTCCCTGAGCAAGACACCTAACTCCTGAGTGTCCCTGAGCAAGACACCTAACTCCTAACTGCTCCCTGAGCAAGACACCTAACTCCTGAGTGTCCCTGAGCAAGACACCTAACTCCTGAGTGTCCCTGAGCAAGACACCTAACTCCTGAGTGTCCCTGAGCAAGACACCTAACTCCTAACTGCTCCCTGAGCAAGACACCTAACTCCTAACTGTCCCTGAGCAAGACACCTAACTCCTAACTGTCCCTGAGCAAGACACCTAACTCCTAACTGTCCCTGAGCAAGACACCTAACTCCTAACTGCTCTCTGAGCAAGACACCTAACTCCTAACTGTCCCTGAGCAAGACACCTAACTCCTAACTGCTCCCTGAGCAAGACACCTAACTCCTAACTGCTCCCTGAGCAAGACACCTAACTCCTAACTGCTCCCTGGGGGCGTATTAAAGGCATCCACCGCTCCAATTAAAACCCATTCTGACCTGAGATCAGATTCTAAAAATGTCTTCTACATCCTGACAGTTTTCTGAAAAAGCTATGTTTCCATGTCAGTCGTCCTACAAGCTCGTAGCGCGACACTCGGTGGCGTGCTATGAGCTATTTTTCAATAGCTAAAGCATAACATAATGCTAACACCAAAAGGGGTTCCCCGCCCAAAATGGGATAAATATGTTAGTAACAACATATGAAACATCCCTGTGGTGAAACATATTGAAAAATGCTACTTGCCCAAATGTGATAACCATCACATTTGTGATGACGGCTATGGCCGTTTTTAGGATTGTTTTTCGTGCAAAACTAATGCTTGCAATGGATTCAGAATCATGAAACGTCACATGCTACTTAATTCAGAATTACATTGAGCCTTAAATAGTTTGTTACTGGTACAGTACATCCCCAAGCCTGAGTTTTTATGACGAAGATGACGAAATGAAGAAGATGACAAAGATTAAGTGTCATATACAGACACTGATCCCAGGATACGTTTTTACAGCGACCTGGTCGGTTAATGGCTATTGCGAAAGTTAGGCAATCCCCAGAAAATGTGAATTCTGAGGAAAGTCTAGTTAGTCAGTTAGCTAGTTTCACTTTGAGAGTGTATACATAATGTAATGTAGCTAACCCTATCTGTCATCATCCTCCTGTGTGGCATGTTTCCTAGAATCACGATAAAGGGATGAAAAGCTTACCGTACTACTTATAAGAATGCGTCATGAAATTACACTTTATACTTTATGTAATTCAGAATTACATTTTGCCTTAAATAGTTTGTTACTGGACAGTACATCAGCTATTTTAGCATTTTAAGTGGTGCAACCACTTTATTAAAGTAGCTTTGTGTGTCCGTGGGTGGGTGGCTGGCTGGGTCTGTCCGAGCATGAAAATAGCGTGTCACTGTTGCGCAGCCTAACACACACACACACACACACATTAACTGTATGTATATGTACTGTATATATGATGATGTTGGGTGTGACAGTACAGTACAGTAGAGGGAGAGAGGGACCCCCTGCGGACCCCCAAACGGTAACTCTGTCATTTCTCGACCGTTTTGGACGCAGGGCGGCTCGCCGGAACCGGGCCGGCACCCTGGGTGTGTTCCCCCCCCCGGGGACGGAACCGGGCCGGCACCCTGGGTGTGTTCCCCCCGGGGAACCGGGCCAGCACCCTGGGTGTGTTCCCTCCCCCCCGGGGAACCGGGCCGGCACCCTGGGTGTGTTCCCCCCCGGGGAACCGGGCCGGCACCCTGGGTGTGTTCCCCCCCCCGGGGAACCGGGCCAGCACCCTGGGTGTGTTCCCCCCCGGGGAACCGGGCCAGCACCCTGGGTGTGTTCCCCCCCGGGGAACCGGGCCAGCACCCTGGGTGTGTTTCCCCCCCGGGGAACCGGGCCAGCACCCTGGGTGTGTTTCCCCCCTGGGGAACCGGGCCAGCACCCTGGGTGTGTTCCCCCCCGGGGAACCGGGCCAGCACCCTGGGTGTGTTCCCCCCCGGGGGAACCGGGCCAGCACCCTGGGTGTGTTCCCCCCCCGGGGAACCGGGCCAGCACCCTAGGTGTGTTCCCCCCCCCCCGGGGAACCGGGCCAGCACCCTGGGTGTGTTCCCCCCCCCCCCCGGGGAACCGGGCCGGCACCCTGGGTGTGTTCCCCCCCCGGGGGAACCGGGCCAGCACCCTGGGTGTGTTCCCCCCCCCCCCCGGGGAACCGGGCCAGCACCCTGGGTGTGTTCCCCCCCCCCCCCGGGGGAACCGGGCCGGCACCCTGGGTGTGTTCCCCCCCCCGGGGAACCGGGGCCAGCACCCTGGGTGTGTTCCCCCCCGGGGAACCGGGCCAGCACCCTGGGTGTGTTTCCCCCCCCGGGGAACCGGGCCAGCACCCTGGGTGTGTCCCCCCCCCCCCCCGGGGAACCGGGCCAGCACCCTGGGTGTGTTCCCCCCCCCCCGGGGAACCGGGCCAGCACCCTGGGTGTGTTCCCCCCCCCCGGGGAACCGGGGCAGCACCCTGGGTGTGGTTCCCCCCCCCCGGGGAACCGGGCCAGCACCCTGGGTGTGTTCCCCCCCCCGGGGGAACCGGGGGCAGCACCCTGGGTGTGTCCCCCCCGGGGGACGGAACCGGGCCAGCACCCTGGGTGTGTTTCCCCCCCGGGGGACGGAAACGGGCCCAGCACCCTGGGTGTGTCCCCCCCCGGGGGACGGAAAACGGGGCAGCACCCTGGGTGTGTTCCCCCCCGGGGGACGGAACCGGGGCCAGCACCCTGGGTGTGTCCCCCCCCGGGGGACGGAAACGGGGCAGCACCCTGGGTGTGTTCCCCCCCGGGGACGGAACCGGGCCAGCACCCTGGGTTGTGTCCCCCCCCCGGGGACGGAACCGGGCCAGCACCCTGGGTGTGTCCCCCCCCCCGGGGACGGAACCGGGCCAGCACCCTGGGTGTGTCCCCCCCCCCCCTGGGTGTGTTTCCCCCCCCCCTGGGTGTGTTTCCCCCCCCCCCTGGGTGTGTTCCCCCCCCCCCCTGGGGTGTGTTCCCACCCCCCCCTGGGTGTGTTTCCCCCCCGGGAACGCCCACACAGAGTTGCACCACTTACTTCACACGGGTGTGATTTGCAATATATAATTATGTGTCCACAACTGGGATTTCTTAGGACTTTAACCCATTCTGACCTGAGATCAGATTCATACGAGGTTTGTGTCCACTGGACACACACTGGTCTGATTAACTTGTTACTAACATATTTATTAAAAGTTGAAAGAGTTTCAGTTGCAATTTGTTTAAAACCCTGCCTGTATGTTTTAGGACTCTCCAAAGATCTGGCATCGGTCGGCCTCTGTATGTAACTCATGCGTGCTGTAAAGTTATTTGTAAAAAAATAAAAAATAAAGAATTCAGTTAAATACTCAATAATGGTACAGTATGTTTTCGAACTGATCCAAGACTAACTATTTACCTGCAGCGTCTAGCAGTGAGCACTCTAAAGTTATCGATTCCATAGAGCGGCGACGCTGTGGAAATAAATCCGGGTCAGAAACCTGAACAATTCCCTGGAAATGGGGCGATAACGGCATGATGCCACACACACACAGAGAGAGATAAAGAGAGGTCGGGTCGGGTGGGAGAGTGACAGAGAGGGGGAAGGGAGACACAAGAGAGAGCCAATAATGATGAAAACAAGCAGAGATTTCCTGGCATGCCGTCAGGGGTCTGAACACAGACAGATAACAGAGATGGGTTCAGCGAAGACTCAAGCTGACTCACGCTACTTTGCTGCAGTGCCAGTGTCCTGTATATAGCGTAAATAAAATAGCAGATCTGCAAGTTCACAACGTGTCGCACTGCGACGCGTTGTGAACTTGTAGACCTGCCGTTTTCAGCAGCGCAACACCTGCGCTCAACTCAAAAGTACAAATCAGGCTTGGGGTCATCCAGGTAAACAATGTCTCCAAGTCGTGTGGTCTCCAAGTCTGTGGTGCATGCTGGGAACTGTAGTAAACAACAAGAGGAGAGCTTCCAGTTTATGCCAGGTAGAGTGCCCTGTTTGTATCTGTAGTCCAACATCAGCAGCTTCATTCAACTGCTGTCAGTCATATCCAATATTATTATCAAGCAAAAAACACTGAACCAACTTTAACAGTATGAGTTCATTCATTCGTGTGTGTGTGTGTGTGTGTGTGTGTGTGTGTGTGTGTGTGTGTGTGTGTGTGTGTGTGTGTGTGTGTGTGTGTGTGCGCGCATGCGGGAGTCAGTCTCAGCTGCTAGCAAACAAAGACACTTCTGAGTTCTGACTGAGCTAGTCTCGGCCACACAGGAACACAGTCACTGGCACTGCTACACAGGGAAACACTGTTTAAGATAAACACACACACACACACACACACACACACACACACGAAAGAGAGAGAGAGAGAGAGAGGAGTGAGAAGAGAGGAGAGAGAAAGCGAGCAAGGGGGAAGTAGAGATAGAGAGAAGGAGACAGAGGCGTGCAAAACGACAGACTGTGAGAGTTCTGTCTTGAATAATGACAGAGACCAACAGGCCATGGTAGTGAGACCGTTCTGTGGTTCCTTTTAACCCATTCTGGGCGGGCACCCCTTTTGCCGTTAGCATTACGTTATGCTTTAGCTATTGAAAAATAGCAGATCTACAAGCTCATAGCGCGCCACCGAGTGGCGCGTTATGAGCTTGTAGGTCTGCTATTTTGGAAAAAATCGAAGAACGACTGACATGGAAACATAGCTTTTTCAGAAAACTGTCAGGATGTACGTAGAAGACATTTTTAGAATCTGATCTCAGGTCAGAATGGGTTAAAGCCCATAATGGTGAGAGGGCAGCGTGGGGGACGCTACGCTGCTCCCAGTGGGCGTCATGATACACGCTCCATGCTAGCACTAATGAATAGCCTCACTGTCTCTCATCGAAACTACTCGCAGGTGTGTGTGTGTGTGTGTGTGTGTGTGTGTGTGTGTGTGTGTGTGTGTGTGTGTGCATGGGTGTTTTAGGGCTGCAACTATCGATCAAATACATTGATTACTAGTAGATGTGCTCCGATCGATCGGCCACCGATTGGTGATCGGACGATTTTCACGATCGGTAATTATTTACCCAATCTGGAGAAACCGATCATTTATACAATACAAGTAGGACGCGCAAACGCGGGAAGCGAACGCAGCTCGTTTGTGTGTGTGTGTGTGTGTGTGTGTGTGTGTGTGTGTGTGTGCGTGCTACAGCTGCGCCCTCTGGTGGCGGGCGGGTGGTGTCACAGCGGGACAGACACACAGACACACAGACACGATCTGCAGGGTCTCATAGTTAGTGCTCACTGCATTCGCAATAATTGGCATATCTTTGCGACAGGCCTAAACCTTCTCCCCTTCATCCCCACACACACACAGGAACAGTTTTGACCTGGGTTTTGATGTATAATATTTTTTGGAAAATATTCAAATTTTCCCCTTTGCGCACAAGATCGGTATCGGGCCGATCGTGAGAAAGACGATCGGTGATCGGGATCAGTCCCAAAAAACCCTGATCGGAGCACCTCTAATTACTAGTGTGATTAGCCAACCACTTAAACCTTGTGGCCGTAGAATGGACTGAACAACACAACGTTTGATGGCAGTGGAGTACATTTTTCACCCCCCCTGCCCAAGCCTGGAGTTTTTATGACAAAGATTAAGAAGATGACAAAGATTAAGTGCATGTCATATACAGACACTGAACCCAGCAGGATAGGTTTTTACAGAGACCTGGTCGGTTAATGGCTATTGCGAAAGTTAGGCAATCCCCAGAAAACGTGATATGTGAATTCTGAGGAAAGTCTAGTTAGTCAGTTAGCTATAGTTTCACTTTGAGAGTGTATACATAATGTAATGTAGCTAACCCTATCTGTCATCATCATCATCATCCTCCTGTGTGGCATGTTTCCTATAATCACATTAAAGGGATGAAAAGCTTAGCGTACTACTTGAAATTACACTTTATACAGTATTTCAGCTACAGTAACTGCCTATAACTCAAGTCACAACAGCCACACTAACTAACTATATGAGCCTATAGTCGTACTTATAGTATGTTAATACATTTGTCAGAAACGGTATGTATTAATTTCCAGCGTCTGCATCATTTTGGCACGAGTGTCAGGGTCAGACATCAAAGTGAAGATTTAAAAAAATATATATATAACTTTTGTTTAATTAAAAAAAGTATGACTTTAACATTCAAAACAAACTCCTAAGTGTTTCTCAGGCCCCTGCCACAGTGCCTGTACTGTATATAAGAGTGGTGCTGTGGTGAATGATGGCGTGCATGCAGTCACTGCAGTGGTGGTGAATGCATAAGGGACTGCAGCCAGACAGTGGTGGTGAATGCATAAGGGACTGCAGCCAGACAGTGGTGGTGAATGCATAAGGGACTGCAGCCAGGCAGCTGCATAAATGCATAAGGGACTGCAGCCAGACAGCTGCATAAATGCATAAGGGACTGCAGCAGACAGTGGTGGTAAATGCATAAGGGACTGCAGTCAGACAGTGGTGGTAAATGCATAAGGGACTGCAGCCAGACAGTGGTGGTGAATGCATAAGGGACTGCAGCCAGACAGCTGCACAAGGGACTGCAGCCAGACAGCTGCATAAATGCACCGCTGGAACCCTGACAGATCAGGAATCCCATAGGGAGGACGGGTCCTGTTATTGCAAGCCAGAAGGTGGTGTGTGTGTGAATGTGCATGTGCATGTGTCTGCAACTCTGCATGGGTGTGTGTGTGCATGCATGCATGCATGCGTGTGTGTGAGTGTGTGTGTGTGTGTGTGTGTGCGTGTGTGCTGCTCGCTTGCACACGTGCACACACACGGCCGCAAGCATGCATGAGACAAAGGGAAAAAAATAGTGTCCGGCTATTTAAAAGGAGACGTACAGGCAGGACTGTAATTTAAAGCAGAGAAGCCGTGCAGGCTGCCCTGTGTGCTCTGCTGCCTCATAGCTGAATGTGTGTCAGTGGTTCAGGCTGCCCTGTGTGCTCTGCTGCCACATAGCTGAATGTGTGTCAGTGGTTCAGGCTGCCCTGTGTGCTCTGCTGCCTCATAGCTGAATGTGTGTCAGTGGTTCAGGCTGCCCTGTGTGCTCTGCTGCCTCATAGCTGAATGTGTGTCAGTGGTTCAGGCTGCCCTGTGTGCTCTGCTGCCTCATAGCTGAATGTGTGTCAGTGGTTCAGGCTGCCCTGTGTGCTCTGCTGCCACATAGCTGAATGTGTGTCAGTGGTTCAGGCTGCCCTGTGTGCTCTGCTGCCACATAGCTGAATGTGTGTCAGTGGTTCAGGCTGCCCTGTGTGCTCTGCTGCCACATAGCTGAATGTGTGTCAGTGGTTCAGGCTGCCCTGTGTGCTCTGCTGCCCCATAGCTGAATGTGTGTCAGTGGTTCAGAGGCTGCCCTGTGTGCTCTGCTGCCACATAGCTGAATGTGTGTCAGTGGTTCAGAGGCTGCCCTGTGTGCTCTGCTGCCACATAGCTGAATGTGTGTCAGTGGTTCAGGCTGCCCTGTGTGCTCTGCTGCCCCATAGCTGAATGTGTGTCAGTGGTTCAGAGGCTGCCCTGTGTGCTCTGCTGCCCCATAGCTGAATGTGTGTCAGTGGTTCAGAGGCTGCCCTGTGTGCTCTGCTGCCACATAGCTGAATGTGTGTCAGTGGTTCAGGCTGCCCCGTGTGCTCTGCTGCCACATAGCTGACTGTGTGTCAGTGGTTCAGGCTGCCCTGTGTGCTCTGCTGCCACATAGCTGAATGTGTGTCAGTGGTTCAGGCTGCCCTGTGTGCTCTGCTGCCACATAGCTGAATGTGTGTCAGTGGTTCAGGCTGCCCTGTGTGCTCTGCTGCCTCATAGCTGAATGTGTGTCAGTGGTTCAGAGGCTGCCCTGTGTGCTCTGCTGCCACATAGCTGGATGTGTGTCAGTGGTTCAGGCTGCCCTGTGTGCTCTGCTGCCACATAGCTGAATGTGTGTCAGTGGTTCAGGCTGCCCTGTGTGCTCTGCTGCCACATAGCTGAATGTGTGTCAGTGGTTCAGAGGCTGCCCTGTGTGCTCTGCTGCCACATAGCTGAATGTGTGTCAGTGGTTCAGGCTGCCCCGTGTGCTCTGCTGCCACATAGCTGACTGTGTGTCAGTGGTTCAGAGGCTGCCCTGTGTGCTCTGCTGCCACATAGCTGAATGTGTGTCAGTGGTTCAGGCTGCCCTGTGTGCTCTGCTGCCACATAGCTGAATGTGTGTCAGTGGTTCAGGCTGCCCTGTGTGCTCTGCTGCCACATAGCTGAATGTGTGTCAGTGGTTCAGGCTGCCCTGTGTGCTCTGCTGCCACATCGCTGAATGTGTGTCAGTGGTTCAGGCTGCCCTGTGTGCTCTGCTGCCACATAGCTGAATGTGTGTCAGTGGTTCAGGCTGCCCTGTGTGCTCTGCTGCCACACAGCTGAATGTGTGTCAGTGGTTCAGGCTGCCCTGTGTGCTCTGCTGCCACATAGCTGAATGTGTGTCAGTGGTTCAGGCTGCCCTGTGTGCTCTGCTGCCACATAGCTGAATGTGTGTCAGTGGTTCAGGCTGCCCTGTGTGCTCTGCTGCCACATAGCTGAATGTGTGTCAGTGGTTCAGATGGCTGCCCTGTGTGCTCTGCTGCCACATAGCTGAATGTGTGTCAGTGGTTCAGATGAACCTACTAGCCCACATTCTGCGGGGCAAAAAAGGGCAAGGTTGTTGTTCCTCAATTGGAAAAGTTATGATTGCTTTCGAGCTATAATAGTGTTGCGCGATTCTTGCTCAAATGTGAATCTCGATTTAGTTTTTTTCCTCCACAAGAATTTCGATCACGATTCTCATTTTTTCCCATGGGAATATTTATCGTCTTTAGTCTGTAGTTGCTGAACATTTACTACATTCGAAATGTGGCACCTGGAGCCATAACTACTGTGGCTTTAAGCCTCTCTTAAAAGTCTCTCTCTTGTAGCAAAAGAGTAACTCAAAGTAATTGGACGGCCAACTAGTGCTGCACGGGTCTTCACAAAATGAGATTGCATAGGTGTCTGAATCCAGATCGCAATCTTTTTTTTAGATTAATTGTGCAGCACTGTTTCATATTTCATTTCTTGACTTCTCAAGTTGTACCCACTACTGTATATCCACTGTACTAAGAAAGAGCATGTTCCCTCTGTCACTCAAAACGCAGAAATGACTGAACGAACAGCCTGACCTCATTCTTTCAACGACATCATTCATCATCACCCACACACCAAATTCAGCTTTTCCTGTCCTGCTCGGGTAATGTAAAGTGACGCGCATTTGCTTTTCAACGTCTCCCTTTCAAGTACTTCAGAGGCGAACCAATCAAACGACATCGGAAGCAAGCAGTGCTTTAGTCTGAGAGTGTATACACGACAACCAGTACACAACAAAATCCTCCTTTTAAAAGCATTCATTTATTCATTTGTAACTCTCGAGTCGTACAACATGGAACCAAATGGAGCCGACCGAAAGGGTCCATTTGGTCACATTTTGTACACTCTCAAGAGTTAAATGAGTGCCGACTCTGCTGAGGGCTTTGCTGTGTGCAGCAGTGAGTGGTGCCCCCGGCGCGGCTAAACTCTGTGGTTAAAGGCGCTGTTAGGACCCAGCACCACCCTATCATAACTTTTCCACATTCAAAAAGGTCAGTGTGGGGAAAGGCGGGGCTGTTTTTCTTCTCTTTGACAAGGAGGTTCCATTCACAGACACACTGGGCCGCTCCCCATTAAATTAGTACCAGGAGGAGTAGAGAGGGATCAAAACCCCAAAAAAAGAGCTATAGCTCTCCTCTCCTCCAGTCCAAGCGAGGGGAGGTGTGCAAAGTCTCCTTGGAATGTTTTAACATTGAGGAGTTTAAACATAAAGCATGGATGACGAGATTATACAGCAAGAGATGGCCACACTGGACTTAAACCACTCCTCATTAATGGTACCGTTTTAACCCATTTTGACCTGAGATCAGTTGTCTGAAAAAGCTATGTTTCTATGTCAGTGGTTCTTCGATTTCTTAGCAGACCTACAAGCTCGTATCGCGCCACTCGGTGGCATCTTCTGCTATTATTGTACAAAAGCATTATTCAACCTGTTCTGTTGTACTGTTCTGCATGTTTCTACACCATACTGTCCATGCCTAACAGTAACAAACTTTTCAGTATTACCCGACACTCGTATTGCTTCCAAGATCATCAGACTTCCTACACACACACTTTCTGATATGAACAATAAGGTTATAAGGTCATCACACGGTTAGCACTTTCGATATCAAATGACACTGATCATCCCCTGTATCGCTTCTTTAACCTCATGCCATCTGGACAAAGATACAGAACCTTGCCATGGAAAAAGGTCCGTTTTAGTAGGAGCTTTGTCCCCTCAGCCATCATTAAACAAACTGCCCCGCCGATAGGATGGTTCTGTACACAGTGGGGACCTCATGTTTGTTTTGTATTGTCGTGGTGTTATGTGCTTTTGTTTTTTTTTATGTGGGTGTTGAACAGATTGTGAAGACAAATATCCTTCGGGACAATAAAGATTATTATTATTATTATTAACGTGGTTTCATCTGGACCCCCAGGATTTCACTGTCAAATCTTCATTGTTAATTTGACTCTGAAAAGGGTGACTAATAGACAGACTAAAGATATAGACATCACGATAAAACAAGAACATAATGATATTAAATCGGTGTATTATGGTATCATATAATGACATGAAAAAGAGTTGAGTTGTGTCTAAACATAACAGGAAATGTGGGTTTTAGAAAGACCCCACCCAAACCCTGAACCCACTGCCACCCAGTAACTGGACCCCCAAGCTGAAGACAACACCCACACCCTGCACCCAGTAAGTAACTGGACCCCCCCCCCCAAGCTGAAGACAACACCCACACCCATGCCAACCACAGAACCCAGTAACCGAGCCCCCACATTGAGCCCACTAACCATAGCATGAATAAAAGGAAGCATACTGGCTACATAAATTAGAGAGTACTATAATCAGAGAATTGGAAAGGGCTGCGTACCCCTTTCGTTTGAAGGTTATCGTCTCCCCGTTTCTGACCTACATTCTGAATTCCAGACACTGCTTCTCCAAAAGGACCAGGGGAAACATTTCTGTCCTGGATTAGTGTCAACAAGTACTTGCCCCATTATTACAAAAACTAAAAAAACTTTATATTGAGATTGAGAACTGCAGGAAATGCATCAAACCTAACCTAGATGCATTGTCCATTTCTTCATAAATAGCACGCAGAGTCAGTCAATTAATTATTAATGTATCAAACTGCAATAGCAAAAACAGAGGTCCTCCTGGTGGAGACTTCTAAGGCACTCTTTCCCGGTCGCGGACACATTTTTATATGAGTAAATATCCTTTTTTTCCCCCCTATATTTTATTATAATATTATTATTTCAAAACATTGATACATAGCACTTACCCTACCCCCTTAGATAGCATTTCTGTTGGCTTAGATAGCATTTGACACAGACTTATAGCATGTTATGTAGACAGCACTATAATTGTATTGTATATAGTCATAGCACACCATAGTACATATGTATAGCATAGTAGTAAATATGTATAGTTTATATGTATAGTGTATGTATAGTTTCATTATATAGATATTCCACTGTTACTTTCTTAGCTTACGCATGTTTCATGATAAATGCTTTTATGTGATGTATTCCCATGCTTTTGTTCTTGCTTAAATGTAAGTCGCTCTGGATTAAGAGCGTCTGCTAAATTGTAAATTGTAATTGTAATTGTAATGGAAAAAAGTTTTTTTAACGAGTTTTTTTAACCCCAGTGAAAATAGCACATCTGCAAGCTAACATGTTGCATCGCGACTGAGCTTGTAGATCGGCTATTTTCACTAGTTTGGTTCCCGGGGAGACGTCGAATTCCCAATTTGGCTCATAGCTATAAGCCGTTTGGGAACCACTGTTCTAAAGCCTTAACAGAGGCCCCTTTTCCACCGGTTGGTTCCCAGTGGGAACCGGTTCAGTTCTTTTTGGTTTTTAGTCCATGAGCCAGAGCTCCAAAATTGAAACGTTAATTATGAATTGAGTGGGCAAAACCATACCTATATTAGATTGTTATCACCGTGAAACTTCCCCAATTGAGTACTTACATGAAGACAATGATCTATTGTATTAAAAAAATTACATTTTTAAATATGCAAATGAGGCATTATGTAGGAAAATATGCAAAATAATCGAAAATATGAAAAAGCTACTACTGTGGAAGGGTTATCATGTATTAATTTACTTGTATTGATCCTATAAACAATTTAATATAGGGTATAGTTTGCCCACCAATTTTGGAGCTCTGGCTCATGGACTAAAAACCAAAAAGAACTGAACCGGTTCCCATTGGGAACCAACCGGTGGAAAAGGGGTCAAAGTCTCTCATTTCACCAGGATAGCTCTGTTGATAACCACTGTTCTAAAGCCAACCCATTGGCATTTTGGGCGGCCGGGAACCCCTTTTGGTGTTTTAAACATTATGTTATAATTTAGCAATCGAAAAATAGCAGATCTACAAGCTCATACAAGCTACATACGAGCTTGTGGTATTTTTGAAATATCGTGAAAATATTTATTTCAGAAAACTGGAGGATTTAGAAGTTTTTTTTTTAAATTTCGAGGTCAGGCCTAAATGGGTTAACAAAGTGTCTCATTTCATTCCCAGCACCAGGATATAGCTCCAGGCACCAGGAAACCTCTGTGAAAGCGTTCAGACTCACAGCCCTGAGCCCTCCACTTCTATTCGGACAACTGGAACTGGAGTGGCTGTTTCTTCGTCGTCGTCCCCCCCCCCCCCCCCACGTCCCGCGTCCCCCGTCCCCCGAGGTGACGTCACTTCACACCAACCTGTGGAGTTTCCAGTTCTGCCTCAGAGGCAAGAAAGACCTAAGAATAAGCCTGACTAGACTGTTTTGTGCTGCTTGTTTGATTAACAGAAACTGTACTTCAGATCCTGATTTCACTGGCCGGTATTGAATTGGACTATCACAGAAATAGTGTTATCGGCGTAGCTGTATGTTGTCCGTGCCGACATTCAAACTTAGTTGTTTTTAACCCATATTGGACTGAGGTCGATAAAAAAAAGATGTCTTCTAAATCCTAACATTTTTCTGAAAAACCCATGTTTCTATGTCAGTGGTGCTCAACATATTTCATGTCAAGGACCCCCAGAATTATCTGTATTGGGCCACGGACCCCCATCTCAAAATATGTAGTTCCAGGGACCCCCCAGAAGCCAATATTTTAGTTAAAAATGTTTGCTCTGAAATATATATTCAAAGATTTGCGCCACATTTTCACGACTTTAAAAAAATAGCAGACCAACAAGCTCGTAGCGTGCCACTCGGTGGTGCGCTACGAGCTTGTAGATCTGCTGTTTTTCAAAAGCTAAAGTAGAACAGAATGCTTAAAACACCAAAAGGGGTTCCCGCCCAAAATGGATTAAACAACATAAAGCAGAAAAGAAATGCATTTATTGCAAATCTTCTCCACCAGGAGACACACCCCAACAATAATACTTAACCGACCTGACGCATTAACCTCAAACTGCATCTCTCAACCTCTCTCTCTGTCTCTAGTGTGCTGCATGCACAGTCCATGCATGCATGTGCATACACACACACACACACACACACACACACACACACACACACACACACACACACACACACACACACACACACACAGTCACACACACACACACACACACACACGCCTTTGGCCAGGCAGAGATAATAGTGGTTAAATTGACAGTGAAGTTTTTGACAATGAAATGTGTTCAACTGTAAAATAGGCTGACTCCATTATTTGTTATAAGTTTAAGTGCGACGGCAGGTTTAATTTACTGTGAAAACGTGCATTTCCCGTCCGTTGGTTCGTCAGTCACGGCCCCATATATGGTCATGCCTCGTGACATCACGTGACATCATCAGGAATCTCCATATGTGGGCATATAATGTAGTCGCGACGTAGACGACATCTCCAGGTATCCCTTCCCCATATGGGACACCTCGTGACATCACACACGCTCTATGTTATTTCTGACATCATCAAACCCGAAAATTAAGGCTTGGGCCCTCATCAAACCCTGTACACTCAAGACACTGCCCCCGCTGCCACCCTTAGATCGCCATGTATGGAGCTGACCTGTTCTGACATTCCATATGTTGATCTGACCTCATCAAACCTTGTACACTGAGTCAAAACACGCTCCATACATACTAGTGTATAATTATGGCCAGTACAGAATTCATTCCATTATGTTGATCAGACCCCCCCCCCCCCCCCCATGCCAAAGCACCAGCGCTCGCCCAGCAGTCTACCGTCACCCAGGCAGAGATGCGTGCACGCGACCTCGAGGTCACTTCTCGCCCACAGGGCGTCTTACTGGTTATTATATAAGTGTGAACACTGAAGAAAAATGTTTATACATACTTAGGATATATAAATAAAAGGTTTACTCACTAATATTGGTATAAGGATTGTGAGCGGCCTGACGGCCTCCACTATCAATTCTTTCGGGCTCTAATAAACTAATGGAAATAGAAGTCAAGTCTAAGCTAGTAGATAGAACTTTAGCTGTACACACCGTGGAAAGTAAATGCAGATGAACACATGTTAGGACACAGGCGGAAAACATCACAAAGCTCCAACACCAACAAAGACATAAAAACATCAGGCTGTTGTTGCTCTCTGCAGGACGGTACGTTAGATCACTCTGCTTCTCAAACATGTTCATGTCAAGGATCCCCAGATCTGTGTGTATTGGCCACAGACGGACCCCCATTTGAAATGATTACATGGCGGGGAGGCGGCGGGGAGTAGATGGACGCTTTGCTTACGGGTTAGGGCCGATTCATACTCCTATTTTAGAGCCGAATAAAACTCGGTTCGGCTCTGTAGAGCCTACAGCCTGTGACGTCATTTGAGGTTCGGGGGGGGCGGGTACCGTCCTAAAGTCGGCTCTTCGGTGCTACTGAAAATTTCTGACGAGCCGAAATAATTTCGGCACTTCAGCGCCGAAACAGCGGTAAAATAGGAGTATGAATCGGCCCTTAGGACCGAATATTCGGCCACCGAAACTAGTCGGCCCGGATAGTGGCAAAAATGCATATTCGGTATTCGGTGCGGTTGATTTTTACTAGAGCCCAAACCGAATAGTCAAAAAGAACAGAGGTTACCTTTTGTAACCTACTCTTTTGTTGTGATGAAGTGATCAAAATGTTATCATGTATTTGCCATTATCATCTACACTGCCATGGCAGCAACGGTACAAAAAACTGATAAAGAAAATAAATTAATATTAATCAGATTCTGTATTCGGTTTTCGGCCAACTGTTTCCTATTCAGAATTCAGTTTCGGCCATGAATTTACCCATTCGGTGCATCTCTACTTGCAGGTCCATTTGGTTCCATTTGTATAAGCCTACTCTCAGAGTTACAGGCCTCCAAGAATTGATTATCCAACCCTATTTTGGACATACTGTATGTGAGATTATGAGGTTTCCACCCGACGGAGTCAGACGATATTTAGAAACACTGGAACCTCAGAAACTAACCTCACCTAATGGGATCTTTAGTCATTTCCATGTCCATGTATTAAAATACCTTTCTGCTTATTCATATCCCTGTGTAACAGCATGGAACTGTCTGGTGGTGCAGTGGGCGCTGCTGATCTCGTTAACAGATTCCAGAGCAGCTTTAGCTCAGCAAAATGTCCCCAGTATTACATTCAGAAGAAAAACAACTTTTACTGACGGTTCAGTCCACAACAACAACAACAACAACAAAAACAAAAACAACAAAGCAGACTAGACTGCAGGTGAGCTGCAGCTAGCCTATAGCCCTGTCTGGGGGGAGGGGAAGTGGAACGGAGGTTGTCACTCACTATATACAATTTACAATTACAATTTACATCAAATAAATAAAAATGATGACTATTTATAGTCATCATGATATGCATAATGCTACTTCCATCACTCATGACAAGCATCCTCTTTGATGCATGCAATTGTATCAAAGAAGAGATGTATGTATACAATACAACCAGTAAGACACCCAGGGGCGGCAGACTGCTGGGCGAGCACTGGCGCTTTGGCATGGGGGGGCATCAGCCATAGCTATAGGACGGTTGTCTCCATATATGGAGCTCTAGGTGAAAGCCTTCGTTATTTCACCTATAGCTCCATATATGGAGACAACCTATAGCTCCATGTATGGAGACAACAGCAGATATCCAGTGTAGAAACCTCATATATGGATATACACGCCAGGCATCGTCATGGATACGTACTCAGTTGGGATGGCATCGTCATCATGACATGCATCTAACCATTTATAAAGAAGAATCCGTGGTTTTATAGGGAGCTAGCATGCAGCATTTGCTATGCTCCTCACGAGAGACTCCATTGCCTTCCGGAGAAGACAGGATATTTGGCCTTTAGTGATATCTAGCTTTACAAAGCGGATACCGTTGGGTCTGCATCCCGGTTAAGTTGGGATCGGAGGCCCAGGCCGTAGCGTAACGGTCTGGGCACCGGACTGGTAATCCAGTCGCAGTGTGCCGCGGGTTCGACTCCCGGACCCGACACGGCCTTTACTGCATGTCTTCCCCCATCTCTCTCCCGTTTCCTGTCAGCCTACTGTCTGTCCCTTCAAAAATCAATAAAAGGCGTAAGCCGCAAAAAAAATATCTTAAAAAAAAAAAAAAGTTGGGATCGGACACCACTGCATCGGGATGTAACGAGACAACCAGCACTGGTTCAAGCTATCTTATATGGTCCTTGATGTCACCGTTGTCACGATGACCTGGTCACCTGGGGTGACCAGGGGGCTGATGTCATGATGACCTGGGGGCTTGTCTGGGGTGACCAGGGGGCTGATGTCATGATGACCTGGGCACCTGGGGGCTTGTCTGGGGTGACCAGGGGGCTGATGTCATGATGACCTGGGCACCTGGGGGCTTGTCTGGGGTGACCAGGGGGCTGATGTCATGATGACCTGGGGGCTTGCATGGGGTGACCAGGGGGCTGATGTCATGATGACCTGGGGGCTTGCATGGGGTGACCAGGGGGCTGATGTCATGATGACCTGGGGGCTTGTCTGGGGTGACCTGGGGGCTGATGTCATGATGACCTGGGGGCTTGTCTGGGGTGACCAGGGGGCTGATGTCATGAAGACCTGGGGGCTTGCATGGGGTGACCAGGGGGCTGATGTCATGATGACCTGGGGGCTTGCATGGGGTGTGTGAGGGGAATTGTGACTTCATGACGAAGAGTGATGGGAATTGTGGGTTATGTGACAAAAACGCAAGATTTCATAGTTATATGCGAACTTCGGTCGCAATAAATTGATAATAATAATTTAATAAAGTTATACAATTAATATATAAAATGATGTTTACAGTAACCACTGCAATGCTGTGCTCAGGGCTTAAAGCCAAACAAAATCCCAAGACTGAAAAAAACAAATTTTCACTGATCTCATTAAATGACCCCTATGAAATCCTCAGGACTGAAATCCGTTCCCAGGACTGTGCCCTGTGTGCTATAGGCACAAGTATTGTTTATTTTTAGGTGAGGTAGATTTGAGGATAAATTAGCAGGAAGCCATTAAACTATTGACATTATTAGTAGCTGCTGATAATATCAGTTCAAGTACAAGTGGAGGATTGCTTGTGCCAGAGGAATGCAGTGAATCACTGCTGCCTAGCGATGCACAATCAATGAGGATGAGATTATATGCTACACTATTTAACACAGTCAGAAACCAACCATCCACCATTACAATATACATAATTCTAGGCGGAACGGACAGGCAGGCTGATAGATATAACACTCTTATTTCAAGGGGAAAGGGAATACAGCTCAATGTTTATGACAACCCCCAATACGTACCCTGACCTACATATCACCAGGAATATCACTACAGTAGACTTATTATGTGGGCCAATTAACCCCGCCTTTGCCAAATAGAGATCTATCAAATCGACAAAGTTTTGAATCATACACAAAGCTCAAATAGTGCTCACTTTCAATAATATGGCAACTGTCTGTTAGGTTTAGCGGTACTTTATCTTGCATTTTAGAAGTTATTCCATGTTTATTTGCGTTATTTCGATCGCAATACCAAATCCACATTTCGAGGACCAATGAAGACAAAACAACAACAACGGCGGTATACATCAAGTTAATAACATTTTAGAGGGAATTGAATTGTATAAAAGTGCACTCACCTTTAAAAGAAGTTTCCTAAATTCCTAGACCTGAACACAGCAACACACACACACACACACACACACACACACACACACACACACACTGCAGTCTTTTGTCTGGCTGGCTACAGTCCGTGCATTTCTTCAGACGAAGTCATTTGTAAAAAGTTTTCATCACTTTAACATGTTTCGGTTTACATTCTTGTAAAGTCGTGGGGTCCCCGTGCGTCCTCCTCGGTAACATGTTGTTTTTGCTGGTGGTTAAATTAATGTATATGATTATGTGTAGAGTAGCTAGACTACGTGAGCTGCATTCTAATGGACTCTGTCTCTGTGTGTATCTGGTTCAACTTCTGTTCACTGTTGGTTCATACAGAATGGAAAGGAAACACAACACAACAGGAGCGCGTCGACTCACTGCACGTCACGTGATCAACGTCGGAATGTCTTGCAGAGTCGAGGACTCGAGGTGACTGCAGGTTTTGTTTTCTTTTAGGGGCCCCCACTGTGACCCCCCACCTCACCCCACCACTCACCAAAACCCTCCTGATTTCAAACAAAAGGAAAATGTTGATATGCATGTATAGGCTATAGCCTTTTTTGATTGATTCCTTGGATTGAAATATTTATTAACAGTTTGCAGAATTACAGTACATTTCAAGCACAAACTCAATACAAAGTCTAGATGTTAACTGTGAGTGGACGACCCAATAAAGCATTTTACACTTGTTTACAAGAGGGTCCACCATGTTCAATTCATCAAAACATTTAGAGACGTACAAATAGACACTTTCTATATAGCCAAAGAACAGAACAGGAATTCATCATAAAGGAGGTAAAAAGGGAAAAGAAACATATACAGTGAGGGGAAAAAGGGGTGGGTGGTGGTGGGTCCTTCGAGAGCGGTTTTGAAGGAGTCAAGGGATTCCCATGGACCCCCATAGCCCTCTGAAAGTGCTCCTATATAAACTATCAATAATTTAGCCTGGAAGTTGACCCCCAGTGGTCAATCGACCCCCACTATAGCTCTATATGTATATGGTCCCCCAGCTAAATGATTTACGGTAACCACATTAGTGACCCTATTTTGCAAATCCCCTAAACAACTATTCGTTCTATTCAGTATTCAAACCAAATTGTATTTTTTTATTAGGATTTATTTTGGGGCTTTTATTAATGCCTTAATTGACAGGAGATGGGCAGTGACATGCATTATGTACAAGGAATTTTATTATAATTTTCTATCCTACCAGGACCTCTAGTAGCCTCCTGCTGGTTTCATTTAGAATCCAGCAGGTGCATGCATCTTCCTAACTCGACCATCTAAACTATTTTAGGCTACTTAATGAATTCTACATAGACAGATCATGGTCTCCTAGTCCCTTGAAACTTTTGGAAGAAAATAAAAAAATACAAATAATATTAATATTATATATATTATTTTCATTTCACTGTGGCCTCTTCTTTGTGCCTGCTATCAAATTATTTCCAATGCAGTGTTTTTTGTTTTTCTTGCTCAGTTTTATGTGAATGATAGATATGATGATCCTATGGGACCTCAAAGAAACATATGAAACTAAACTGTTTATGTTTATTGCAGGATGACGCCTGAGCCCAATTGTTCAAAAAAAGTGTTTGATGAATTGAACATGGTGGACCCTCTTGTAAACAAGTGTAATAATTAATTGGGTCGTCCACTCACAGTTAACAGTCTTTGTATTGAGTTTGTGCTTGAAATGTACTGTAATTCTGCAAACTGTTAATACATATTTAAATCAATCAATCAGTCAATCAGTGTGGAATTCTGTGGAACCGAATTTGGAAATCCCCATGTTTTGCTAACCAGGATCAGATAATCCAATAAATACGTTTACTGGAGTTCAAAGCAACCTTGAATTGGATCACGCTAATCCAGATACAACGTATAGTTCTCTAAATGGGACTACATATTATGATCACAATGTAGGCTACAAGCTACTGTATGTATGTAAAAGGACAGAATATAGTCCAGTACCTGCCTGTAGACCCTATCGCAATTTGGTGTTGGGGGAATTTCTCACTTGAACTAAGTCAATGGGTCCCTAGACATGAAAGATCAATGAGGTGCTTGTCCGCCATAGTGCCACGAATGGCGCAATGGCCACATCAAAAATGGCCGCCATCGGCTATGATGAAAATCCAACCTTTTTGTTTTTTAGTGTTTAAGCACATGTAATACATTCATTTTGACTAATTGTGGTGTGTGGAATTCATTTCTGATATTGTTTTGATGATTTGGGGTGATTTTGACCTTGAAAGGTCATAGTCAAGGTCATTTTGCTATTCCACAGACCTTGGCCATAACTTGTCCATTTTTAGGAGTAAGAACAGGAACAATAAGTCTATTTCAACTAAATCTGACTCTTAAAATTAATTTCTGATATTGTTTTGACCATTAGGGATCATCCTGTCATTGAATTATTGATGTTAATGTCATTTTTCAATAATTCGATTATGATTCTTTAGTCGCTTTTACTATATATTTTCATGATTTGTTTTCTTTACATAAACAAAATACATGGGCATGAGCAAAACAACAACAGCACCATATGTGCTGTGTGAATAAGCCCATTGTACAAAAGACTCTGTCCATGGCCCAAATGAGCCAATTCATTGCTATGGCAACCCCATAGTGGAGGTAAGTCAATATATCATAAGAATCGTTCACTTGATGGTACAAGCACCAAATTTGGTACACAAGTGCTTCAGAACCTACTCTCTCAGAAAAGTATTTTTCAAGATGGCCGCCAAATGAAAAGGGCCTTTTGTGGCAGTTCTGGACAACCGTGGGTCCGACCAACTCGAGACCGGGCACTGCACTCCCTGTGTGTGTGTGGAACGTGTCGAATTTGGTGAAGTCAGTGGGGCAAACGGTTCTCGGGTTACATGGATTACAGATGTACAGACACACACAGACTTGAATATATGTCAATGGGCAATGCCCATTGGGGGTTTTTTTAGATGATGGGTAAGAAGAGAGAGATGTGATGTCAGGTGGTGTGGGCTAAGAAGTGGTCAGGGCTAAGATAAAGTATATGAGATGTACAGTAAGTGCAAAGAGAGATGGTGAGGGAGGGAGAAAACAGTAGTGTAACAGGTTAAGGTGAGCATAGAGATGGAAATGTTCTAGCAAGTGAAGCCAGTGTATTGAGAATATGGGACATATGTGTCAGGAGTTATTTGCCGTACGGTTGGAAACGGTGGCACTGATGAAAAGGAGGCAGAGCTGGAGGTGGCAGAATTAAGGATGCTATGCTTCTCATTAGGAGTGAAAAGGAAGGACTTGATCAGAAATGACTAAATTAGAGGATCAGCCCAGGTTAGAAGGTTTGGGGATAAAGCAAGAGAGGTGAGGTTGAGATGGTTTAGACATGTGAAAAGGAGGGATGAGGGTACATTGGGAGAAGGATGCTGAATATGTAGCTGCCAGGTAAGAGGATGGCCAAAGACGAGGTTTAAGGATGCTGTGAGAGATGACATGAAGGTGGCAGGTCACAGAGGAAGATGTAGAAAACAAAACCAAAAGGGGTCCTCCCCTTTTCCCTGTGCGTGCACACACACACACACGGTACTGTACAGTACACTACAGTATGTTACAGTACAGTATTGTAAAGTACAGTAACGTGCGGTACGGCATGGTACAGTATGATACCATAAGGTATGGTACAGTACAGTATGATGCCGTACAGTAAGGTACAGTATGATACCATACCGTACCGTACCTTACTGTATGGTATCATACTGTACAATACTGTACTGTACTGTACTGTACCGTACTGCATGGTACCATACTGTACCATACTGTACCTTACTGTATGGTATCATACTGTACAATACTGTACTGTACTGTACTGTACTGTACCGTACTGCATGGTACCATACTGTACCATACTGTACCTTACTGTATGGTATCATACTGTACCTTACTGTACTGTACGGCATCATACTGTACTGTACCATACCTTATGGTATCATACTGTACCATGCCGTACCGCACGTTACTGTACTTTACCATACTGTACTGTAACATACTGTAGTGTACTGTAGAGTACCGTGTGTGTGTGTGTGTGTGTGTGTGTGTGTGTGTGTGTGTGTGTGTGTGTGTGTGTGTGTGTGTGCACGCACAGGGAAAAGGGGAGGACCCCTTTTGGTTTTGTTTTCTACATCTTCCTCTGTGACCTGCCACCTTCATGTCATCTCTCACAGCATCCTTAAACCTTGTCTTTGGCCATCCTCTTACCTGGCAGCTACATCTTCAGCATCCTTCTCCCAATGTACCCTCATCCCTCCTTTTCACATGTCTAAACCATCTCAACCTCACCTCTCTTGCTTTATCCCCAAACCTTCTAACCTGGGCTGATCCTCTAATTCAGTAATTTCTGATAATGTCCTTCCTTTTCACTCCTAATGAGAACCATAGCATCCTTAATTCTGCCACCTCCAGCTGTGCCTCCTTTTCATCAGTGCCACCGTTTCCAACCGTACGGCATGGCTGGTCTCACTACCATCGTATACATCTTCCCTCTCACTGGTAGCCTTCTGTCACAAATAACTCCTGACACATATGTCCCATATTCTCAATACACTGGCTTCACTTGCTAGAACATTTCCATCTCTATACTCACCTTAACGTGATACACTACTGTCTACTGTTTGGTCAATTGGTACAAATCATTTTCTCCCTCCCTCACCATCTCTCTTTGCACTTACTGTACATCTCATATACTTTATCTTAGCCCTGACCACTTCTTAGCCCACACCACCTGACATCACATCTCTCTCTTCTTACCCATCATCTAAAAAAAACCCCAATGGGCATTGCCCATTGACATATATTCAAGTCTGTGTGTGTCTGTACATCTGTAATCCATGTAACCCGAGAACCGTTTGCCCCACCGACTTCACCGAATTCGACACACACGTTCCACACACACACACAGGGAGTGCAGTGCCCGGTCTCGAGTTGGTCGGACCCACGGTTGTCCAGAACTGCCACAAAAGGCCCTTTTCATTTGGCGGCCATCTTGAAAAATGGTGGCCATTTAGTTTTTTCAAGTGGACAACGTACTTTTCTGAGAGAGTAGGTTCTGAAGCACTTGTGTACCAAATTTGGTGCTTGTACCATCAAGTGAACGATTCTTATGATATATTGACTTACCTCCACTATGGGGTTGCCATAGCAATGAATTGGCTCATTTGGGCCATGGACAGAGTATTTTGTACAATGGGCTTATTCACACAGCACATATGGTGCTGTTGTTGTTTTTCTCATGCCCATGTATTTTGTTTATGTAAAGAAAACAAATCATGAAAATATATAGTAAAAGCGACTAAAGAATCATAATCGAATTATTGAAAAATGACATTAACATCAATAATTCAATGACAGGATGATCCCTAATGGTCAAAACAATATCAGAAATTAATTTTAAGAGTCAGATTTAGTTGAAATAGACTTATTGTTCCTGTTCTTACTCCTAAAAATGGACAAGTTATGGCCAAGGTCTGTGGAATAGCAAAATTACCTTGACTATGACCTTTCAAGGTCAAAATCACCCCAAATCATCAAAACAATATCAGAAATGAATTCCACACACCACAATTAGTCAAAATGAATGTATTACATGTGCTTAAACACTAAAAAACAAAAAGGTTGGATTTTCATCATAGCCGATGGCGGCCATTTTTGATGTGGCCATTGCGCCATTCGTGGCACTATGGCGGACAAGCACCTCATTGATCTTTCATGTCTAGGGACCCATTGACTTAGTTCAAGTGAGAAATTCCCCCAACACCAAATTGCGATAGGGTCTACAGGCAGGTACTGGACTAATAACCAGCATTGGGTCACTTTAAGTGTTTTTTTATTTGAAGAGACAGAAAACAGCACAATAAAACAATACAAACATCCCCTTTCATTTTCAATTTCTTTTAAACAGTCAGACCGTCGCCTGACTCAACAAATAAATAAATACAAACAAATATACATTATTCACAAATAGCCTACATTGTGGATATTTTATGTTCATAAAAAGGCTAAATGTCCAATGTTTACAAAATAAAGAATGCGTTTATTATTAATTTTATTTTATTTTCATTTTTTTTTTTTTTACTTTTAATCGTATTTTGTTCCTGGAATCCATCACAAATCCACGCTTCTGCTAGGATCAGTATAGATCTGACTTCTGATTATTATTTTTGCATCAAAGTATCCAGATCAAAACCAAGGTTGGATTAGGTGATGTACCAATCTCAGAATCCTTTCGTACTTTTGAACAAACCCCATTTCCAAGAATTGATCCAATCCCATCAAATTACTTCTGAACAACTGGGCCCAGGCAACAATGCCAAATCTCCTTCTAGAGCTATATATAACCAGAGGCCCCCCCCACAAAACAATAAGGATTTTACAAACAATTCAAAAGACATGAGCATAAAATGATGTTTTGTTGAAAACTAACTGCATAGGCCAACATTCTATTCTAAGTACTGTATGAATCTCAAATATGATTGCTCATCAGAAGTTATCCAAACATCTGTCCATAGCAGAACCATCTGACTGCAGTAAGTATGTACAGCATGATCAAAACAGTGCCTTTTGATCTTGGAAATACTTAAAATTACACACAAAATAATTTGAACTGTGACACAGGCATGCAGACAAACCAACATATTTTCCTATGTATCTGAAAATACAGAAACTACTCCGTACAGTATGATTGTGAAATAATAGCCTTATTCCCCAACTGAATAACGTACAAACTCAACACCGCTCCCTTGTGGTTGCAGTATTAGCATCAACCTCTATGGAGGATGCTTTCAACTAGCAGTGCCAACTATGTAAGTAAGAATCCTGTTAGGAATCCTGTTAAGAATCCTGTTAGGTTAAGAAAAAACAACATTTTCCACATTTGGTTTGTACACATGCTGAAACCGAGTGTCAATACTGTTGACAAAAGTGTGTTTTTTTTTTGGCTCAAATACAAGACACAAGGGTTCATTTTGAAGCCTGAACACCGGTACAAGAGTTTAAGCAAAGTGTTAAGAAGAGATATGTTGTGCAAGTTCAGTTGGTCTTTCTGCCATCAGTTTAAATGTTCATAATTTGAAGTATTTACTAAACTAACACGGTAGGGTCATCTTAGAATCTACCTATCCTTCCATCTGCATTTCGTCAAAGCTTTCAGCAAGTCCCCCAAGTTAACCCCAAAGTGACGCGTCAGCATTGGTGGACTTAGCAGTGCAGCATGGACACATCATCATCTAGTGCTCTAGTGCTATAATGCCATTTCATGGAATATGAAGGTCAAAGATAGAAACTTTATCTCACAATATCAACATGTCAGGTAAAGAATAATATACAACTAAGAGTCAGAATGGCAAGCTATTATTATTTTTTAGGATCAATGAGAGAAAAATAAAAGCCATTTCAGGAGTGTGTGTCTCTCTCCATGTCATTGTCACTTCCCCGGTGGCAAAACCAGACGAGGTAACCTATCTTGAATCATCTGCAAAAGTTCTGTTATTTTTCTTTTATATACAATATACAAATGCTGCAACATCTCTCTGAACTATACAAAACTTATAAATTATAAAGTTCTATTCTTAAATATAAACAACATCAAGTCAGTTCCCAGTATTTAGATTATATTAGGTAAAGTACAATGTACAGAGTCATTTATCAAGGACTTGAACGTGTCATACACGAGCCAAAGAGCTGAAACTGGGTATTAGACATTATCCTTGAATAAATTAATTCATAAATAAATCATGATTATGTCTTCCCTGTAACAGTGGTGTCCTTGGTTCCTCTTGAGATTGTGACAAATTACAAATACAGACAGACACGCACACACGCACACACACACACACACACACACACACACACACACACACACACACACACACACACACACACACACACACACACACACACACACACACACACACACACACATACACACCCTCATGCATAGTACAGATACAGTACACACTGTCACTCATATACTTAAGTACACACTTCTCTGTTGACAGTGTACAACTCTTATTCTTATTCTAAAAAATAATTTTGTCTGTAAGAAGTAGCAATGTTGTACGCAACGCAGAGACTATAAACATGTTTTTTTTCTTTCTCCTCTATAGTACAAGATAGGTCTAAACACTAGAATAATCTTTAAAGTCAGTAGTTACATGATGAAACTACCTATAGATACAGCAATACAACCTCTAATCAATAAAGTGACAGTGCTGGATTTCAATCCCAGGGAGATCCCTTTCTTATTTGGGCTATACTGAAGAAAAAATCATCCCACAAAAAAATAATAATAAAAAAATAAATGGATATGTCTGCAGAAACAAAGCAAACCAAGCCAAATACTAGACTGTATAACCAAATAGTGTTAAATATCTAGGTTCCCTCTCTCAGTGCAGAGCTAAAGGAGTAGACTTGTGGCTAGTACACAAACATGCTACATCAATATGTTAGGGCTGTTACTGAGCAAAAGAGACGTAAGCATTGTGGGTGCATCACTGGCAGGCCAAGTCACTGCACTTTGCTAAGCTATAAGAATACACATTATATTCACTGTCAATGCACCAGGCATCTTTGCAATGCTGATGCAGTTGTGCAAGAGAGAATTCCACGAATCAACTAATATTACTGCTGATAATAATCTTCAAATATATACAGAGAAATCCAGCCTTAACTTAAAAATAACCTTAATCATAACGCTTATGACCAAACTTGTACAAAGAGTAACAAACAATCCTATTGGCAAAAAAAAACTAAATCGCCAGTCAGTCAGTCAGTCAGTCAATCAATTAGTTACAGTAGCAGCTTCTTCACCAACAGTAGCCTACCATTGATGTTAATGCAGTTTAGTTCATTCCCCACTGACTTCTGTTGAGTTCAGAACACAACAATAGACAGGCAGTCCTATTGAGTGTCTGCCGTCTCCTTTGTAGCATACACAGGGCTTCCTGGCAATGCTGCCTCAGTCTCCATCGGAACCAAAGTCACGCAAACCAAAACAACCTCTGGCCACATTGCTCTCTCGTACGTTTGTATTGCACCAAAGTAAATCATAATAGAACTCTATTTTATTTTTTTCTACTTGAAGAAGGTAGGAGGACTCGACACCGGGGCGAGACCAGCAGCCAGATATTATGGTATTGGGCCGGTCCCACCAGGCCAGAGGACGCAGAGGGCGGAAGAGGGAGGAGATCAGTGGATGTCTCGGCACATGGGCAGGTTGACGAAGATGAAGACGTTGAACTCGATGAGGATGGAGATGCAGAGGAACACGGCGTAAAAGAACAGGCAGATCAGCCCCAGTCGTTTGTCCAGGGTCCATTTGTTCAGGTGCACACCGAGAACCTGAGGAGTCAATGAGTCAATTAGTTAACCCATTCTGACCTGAGATCAGATTCATACGAGGTTTCCGCCGGACACACACTGGTCTGATTAACCCATTCTGACCTGAGATCAGATTCTAAAAATGTCAGTCGTTCTTCGATTTTTCAAAAAATAGCAGACCTACAAGCTCGTATCGCGCCACTCGGTGGCGCGATATGAGCTTGTAGATCTGCTATTTTTCAATAGCTAAAGCATAACATGATGCTGACACCAAAAGGGGTGCCCGGTCAGAATGGGATAAAGTCATACTGTGTAACATTCGTTTAATTTCAGTAGTCTTTTTTGGTCTGTTAAAAGTGCAGTTTGAAACAAAACCGAGGATATTTTGGAAAGCCACAAAAACGTTCATTATTGGGGGGAAAAAAGGAAACGAAAAGAAAAAAAAACATTTATAATATAAATATAATAAATGTTTATTGTGAAAAATATACAAATGAAATGTATAAAAAATATGTTTTTGAATAATTTGTAAGGTCAATTTATTTAATCGTTATGCTGTTATGCGTAATGGACTGACAACCATATATGGAGGTGCATGATGTCACAAGGTGTAATGTACTGACATCCATATATGGAGGCGTGACCTGACTGACAGACGGACAGACAGACAGAGGTTTTCATAGTAATCTGCGACCTATGGTCGCAAATAATAATAATAATAAATGATCTTTTGAATAATTTAGACATTTTTAACATACATATTCTCACCTGGCTGGCTGGGGGTGCCTCAGTGCCTGGTACAAAATCCTTTAACCCATTTTGGGGCGGGAACCCCTTTTGGTTTTTTCAAGTATTCTGTTATACTTTAGCTATTGGAAAATAGCAGATCTACAAACTTGTAGGTCTGCTATTTTTGAAAAATCGAAGAACGACTGACATAGAAAGCTTTTTCAAAAAACTGTCGGGATGTAGAAGACATAATTTAGAATCTGATCTCAGGTCAAAATCTTTTAAGGCGCCCACAGCCTAATACTACTCCTAAAACCAGGAGGCAGTTTACGATGACATGCTACTTACTGTGAGGAATACTGAGGCCAGTAGAAGAGCAACAGAGAAGATTAGTCCTCTGCTGTTTAGGTAAACCTGGGACAAAGACAGAAAATACAATTATGAACCATTTCAGAAATCATTCAGTTTTCATCTACATATGTCCATTGATAATGAATGGCCATTTTTGAGTGTATGTGGACCGTGGACGAGCAAAGCGGTATTTTTCGGGTTTATTTTTCAACGACATTAGAGGCACAGGCACTCACAAGGGAACCGTAGTCTATGCAGAGCGTCTGCAGACACCAGGGCAGACCCAGTCCCACCAGGATGTCAAAGACGTTACTGCCGATGGAGTTGGAGATGGCCATGTCACCCAGACCTGAGGGGAGGAGAGAGGACACGTTACTGCCGATGGAGTTGGAGATGCGGCCATGGCACCCAGACCTGAGGGGAGGAGAGAGGACACGTTACTGCCGATGGAGTTGGAGATGGCCATGTCACCCAGACCTGAGGGGAGGAGAGAGGACAGGTTACTGCCGATGGAGTTGGAGATGCGGCCATGACACCCAGACCTGAGGGGAGGAGAGAGGAGCGCTGTCATGCTCTGTAGATCAGTGGTTCCCAAACGTATTCATGTCAAGGACCCCCAAATTGGCAAAAGGGCCTTTCTGTGTGGAGTTTGCATGTTCTCCTGTGTCTCACAAGAAACATGCAGTAATCCTGGTCTCTAAACTACCTCCCCCTGGCCAGCCGGGGCGCCCGGTGGATGGGAAAAGGAACTGGTCAGAATAACGTGTTCCTTCCACGCGCTACGTCTGGCCGGGGAAACTCCCACCCCTGTCAGGTGAAAAGAAGCAGCTTGGACTCCTCATGCATAGAAGGAAGCATGAGGTCAGTCCGCTGCCTCCCCCAGGTTGGCAGAGGAAGTGTAGCGCCCAGGATTACATTAGATGATTGACACTGGATGATTAAAAAATGGGTTGAAAAATCGTGAAAATAAATAAATAAAAGGACCCCCAAATTGACACTATTATCCCGCAGACCCCCATTTGATAAGAGTTTTTATGGCTCTAGCAGTGATTCTCAACCCATTTAATTTCAAGACTCAAATTAGTCTACGGACACCCCATTTAATATGGCATTTCTATCTCTGAGACCCCCATTCATATTGTAAAATCAATGGGTCCATTTGGTTCCAATTGTACACTCTCAGAGTTACAGACCCAGTTAGTTAACTCTCAGAGTTACAGTCTGTTTGGTTCCAATTGTACACTCTCAGAGTTACAGACCCAGTTAGTTAACTCTCAGAGTTACAGACCCAGTTAGTTAACTCTCAGAGTTACAGACCCAGTTAGTTAACTCTCAGAGTTACAGTCCGTTTGGTTCCAATTGTACACTCTCAGAGTTACAGACCCAGTTAGTTAACTCTCAGAGTTACAGACCCAGTTAGTTAACTCTCAGAGTTACAGACCCAGTTAGTTAACTCTCAGAGTTACAGACCCAGTTAGTTAACTCTCAGAGTTACAGACCCAGTTAGTTAACTCTCAGAGTTACAGACCCAGTTAGTTAACTCTCAGAGTTACAGACCCAGTTAGTTAACTCTCAGAGTTACAGACCCAGTTAGTTAACTCTCAGAGTTACAGACCCAGTTAGTTAACTCTCAGAGTTACAGACCCAGTTAGTTAACTCTCAGAGTTACAGACCCAGTTAGTTAACTCTCAGAGTTACAGACCCAGTTAGTTAACTCTCAGAGTTACAGTCCGTTTGGTGCCTAACTATCATTTAGCTGAGGAACTGCCTCCAGAACCCCATATTGGGGACGACTGCTGTAGATTCACTCAACAGTCATTATGACTTCAACTTAACAGACTTCACATCACGCCATAAACGCCCATTAAATACGGATATTGAATATTGCCCTGAATGCAGAATGTAAATGAAGTATTGTTCTGCCCTTGCGCTTACAATGATTTGGAACTAGAAAGATCACCTCATCTTAGCAGTCTGTTGTGTGTGTGTGTGTGTGTGTGTGTGTGTGTGTGTGTGTGTGTGTGTGTGTGTGTGTGTGTGTGTGTGTGTGTGTGTGTGTGTGTGCGTGCGTGCGTGCGTGCACACCTTGCCGTGCCACTATGAGACTGGCCATACAGTCGGGGACGCTGGTGCCCGCTGCCAGGAATGTGATGCCCATGATAACATCAGGGATGCCCAGAGTGAAGCCAATCACTGTGACCTGAAAGCACACACACACACACACACACACACACACACACACACACACACACACACACACACACACACACACACACACACACACACACACACACACACACATCTGAGACAACCACTGCGACAAGGACATTTCCTTCATACGAATGAATGATAAACATATCGTTGATGTCGGGCACAAACCTCTTATTCTGACTTGTTGTGCTTTCTCATAAATTAATGCCCTACTTGAGAGCGTCACGCTAAAGCGCCAAGAGTAAGTGCCGCCCGCGTTTCAATACTTTTTCTGAATCCGATTTTTGAAGTTTTTAATTTTAATCCTGAAATGTAACAGTTTCCACTTCGACAGACACAATAACAACAAGTTCAGTGGAGTAGGTTTCTGTCGGGGGGGAAACCTGTCCAAAACCTTTCAGCAAATTGAAAAAAGAATACATTGGGAAAACTTGTATTATGGGACTAATATTCTACATAATGCGTACTTTGACTTTTGGTACTTTAAGTACATTTTGATGCCAATGCTTTTGGACTTTTACGCAAGTACATGTTGAATTCTTTGAACTTTCCCTTGCAACAGAGTATTTCTATATTGCAGTATTGATATTTTTACTTCAGTAAAAAGAAAAAAAACCTGTCTCCAGTGAGTGAGTGAGTGAGTGATTGAGTGAGTGCGTCTGTGTGTGTAGTGAGTGAGTGAGTGAGTGAGTGAGTGAGTGAGTGATTGAGTGAGTGCGTGAGTGCGTCTGTGTGTGTAGTGAGTGAGTGAGTGACTGAGTGAGCGAGTGAGTGAGCGAGTGGTAAATGGTAAATGGTGCATTTATATAGCGCCTTTATCCAAAGCGCTTTACATAGATTGTGCATTACATTCACCCATTCACACACACATTCATACACCGATTGCGGCGGAAGGCATACAACGTACCAACCAGCACATCGGGAGCAATTTGGGGTTCAGTGTCTTGCCCAAGGACACTTCGACATGTAGACAGGAGGAGCCGAGATTCGAACCGCCGACCCATGGATCATTGGACGACCTGCTCTACCTCTTGAGCCACAGTCGAGTGAGTGAGTGAGTGAGTGAGTGAGCGAGTGAGCGAGTGAGCGAGTGAGCGAGTGAGTGAGTGAGTGAGCAAGTGAGCGAGCAAGCGAGCGAGTGAGCGAGTGAGTGAGCAAGTGAGTTGGATGAACCTTTTTGACGTACCATCCACACCATGATGTAGGAGAGGCCAGCGATCCACATGGTGGCCGTGATGAAGGACACCATGAACCAGCTCTCCCAAGGCCGCTTGCTGCAGTTTGGCACGGTGAAGAACAGCAGGAAGCACAGCGGCCACATGAACAGCCACTTCAGCTTGTTGAACACACCGGCTGCACCGCGAGAGAGACAGGAGAAAAACTATTCTCTTTATCCTTTAGGACACAACCACATATACCTCCAGCAATATATATACAATATTAGTATTACTACCGGTATTTCTTTTTTTAGGTCCTCTACTTATTAGTTATTAAAGGTATATTCAGTGATTTCACTTAATTCAAATATCACTTATTTTTTTTGTTTTGTTGTGATAATCCTCCCTACTATAGAGTGTGCTGGCCATATAAGGAGTTCCTCCCTGTCCCCAGTTAACCCCTGGGGGTCAAAAAACCTTAGGTTTCGTTTTTGACTCTCTATCCTGATTGGACGAAAGGCTGGGTCCCACAGCCAAAAACAAAACCTACGGTTTTTTGAGTGAAATCACTGAATATACCTTTAATTAAATGGGGTTTCTTTTATTTTTGTATAGAGGGACAGACAGTAGGCTGACAGGAAATGGGGGAGAGAGATGGGGGGTGGGTGACATGCAGTGAAGGCCGTCTGGATCGGGAGTTGAACCCGCGGCACACTGCCAGACTCGGGCTACTGGCCATGGTGCCTGGACCGCTGAGCCACGGCCCAGGCCAAAGGATCCCAAACCTGATATATAATCAGGGACCCTGTCATCAAGGTGCCTGGACCGCTGAGCCACGGCCCAGGCCAAAGGATCCCAAACCTGATATATAATTAATAATGTCATCCAAAGTGATCCAGCTACAGTAGAAGTGTAAACGGTCTGTCTCACCTGGAGGTCTGTGAGGCACCAGAGGGCCGTCCTTGTCATCGTCAGCCTCTCCTTCTTCGTCGTTCTCGTTGTTCTCGTTGTCGTGGTTCTCGTTCTCCGTCTTGCTGGTGGCCTCCAGCAGCTGGACCCGGCACCGCCCGTTGAGACCCCTCTCTGAGACTCCGCCCATCCCGTTCTCTAAGCCCCGCCTCTCCTGCGCCCTGGGCGCCGCGTCGGAGTCCCCGTTGGTGATGCGGTTGACGCACATGCGCGTCTCGCTGGTGTTGATCAGCCGTTGCCTCTGGGGACCGCCGTAGAACACGACAACGTGAGCTACAGTACAGTACAGTAGGGCTGGGCAATTAACCAACAATGAGCTACAGTACAGTAGGGCTGGGCAATTAACCAACAATATTACCAAACCGACATTTAGAATCAATGGGTCCGTTGTAAAATAACGAAATAATAGTATATTGTAGTATATATTAGTATAATAGTAGGTTCTAACCAACGTGCAATTCACAAAGGGGTGTGTCCATAAAATGTGCATCACAGTTGTTCCTCATTTTCGCCTGAAGGTCAGAGGCGTGTTCATGTGGGAGATCATTTGCATTGCCCCACGCCCCTTTTAACCCATTCTGACCTGAGATCAGATTCATACGAGGTTTCCACTGGACACACACTGGTCTGATTAACACATTCTGACCTGAGATCAGATTCTAGAAATGTCAGTCGCTCTTCGATTTTTCAAAAATAGCAGACCTACAAGCTCGTATCGCGCCACTCGGTGGCGCGATATGAGCTTGTAGATCTGCTATTTTTCAATAGCTAAAGCATAACATGATGCTAACACCAAAATGGGTGCCCGTTCAGAATGGGTTAAGACCAAAACAAGGCAACTACAGTAATAGTAATAGTCTTTTCTTTTCTAACCTTTAGTTAGTGTCTTTTTCAAGTGTGAACTAAATAAAAGTACACAATCAATCCTACATCAAACATTAGATTTTTCTTTTACCATGAATAACCTCAAGTACCTAAAAATACAACACACAGAAGAATCTCCAAAGTGATACAGTACACTGCCATGCAGTGTTACAAACACGCGTGCGTGCGTGCGCGTGCGTGCGTGCGTGTGCGCACACAGGTGAAACAACATGTGCGTACGGACGTACAGTACGTACAAATCATCTTTAGGGGGAGCGGGGTATTGTATACAGCAGGTGTACCTCGTTAATGAGCAGGCGTGAGGCCATGGTGAGACGGGTGCGGGGAGAGAAGTGGCTGGTGATCATGATCCTCATGCCAGCCTCGGAGAAGGACAGCTGGTGCGGGTAGGCTAACAGTAGCTCATCCACCATCAGCACAGATGGCGTACAGTGGAAGTTAGCTAGAGACACACACACACACGCGCTCGCACACACACACACACACACACACACACACACACACACACACACACACACACACACACACACACACAATGCTTGTGAAATAAGTAGTAAAGTGTGCCGCTTGGGATATTATTTATATGAAAAGAGGATATATCAAAAAAAAAACACCCCATAGCCCCATTCAATTCACATTCAATTCAATGCAATTCATTTAGGGCTTATGGTAGGGGAAATAGCCAATAAGGAGGTTTTGCACACAAAAAAACACCTGGACCTCTTTGGTGAGTACGTAACAACTACAAAGAAAGGTAAGAAAGCCTTCTAGAATGGAATTCTCCTTTAACCCATTCTGAACGGGCACCCATTTTGGTGTCGGCATCATGTTATGCTTTAGCTATTGAAAAATAGCAGACCTACAAGCTCATATCGCGCCACCGAGTGGCGCGATACGAGCTTGTAGGTCTGCTATTTTTTGAAAAATCGAAGAACGACTGACATTTTTAGAATCTGATCTCAGGTCAGAATGGGTCAATCAGACCAATGTGTGTCCAGTGGAAACCTCGTATGAATCTGATCTCAGATCAGAATGGGTGAATGACGGGGTTACCTTTCTTGAGCAGTACTGCGGTGGCGTCGCAGGTGACGTTGTCGTCCAGGTCGGTGCTCCCGGTCAGGCCGTTGGCCATGGCCCCCGAGCCCTTCTTCCGCCGGTCAAAGTAGCGCTGCGCCCTGCCGTTAAACCTGCCGACAGGTCACACACAAAACATGTCAGCCTGACGGGATTATGACACGCGAAAAGATAGTAGCTTCATTATATAGATATTCCACTGTTACTTTCTTAGCTTACGCATGTTTCTTGAAAAATGTTTTTATGTGATGTATTCCCATGCTTTTTTGTTCTTGCTTAATGTAAGTCGCTCTGGATTAAGAGCGTCTGCTAAATGCCTAAATTGTAAAATTGTAAATTGTAACATGGAGGCTCTATTCGCACAGTGTGGATCTGAAGACAGTTATTTAAACACTTTCATCATATACAGTAATGTATGCCAATATATTTTTGCAATTTAATATATTTATAAAAAAAATTAATGTCTTAATTCTTTGTATGAATATGTATATTGGGCATAAGTGGTTAAGTGTAACTTATCAATTTACTTTTACAACTATTAATGTCATAGTAGCTTTGATGCATAGACTATTCTGAATACAGCTCAGGTCTCATGCGTTCATTTGCAGTGGCTGTTTTATCTAGAGAGGAGTGAATATTGTCTACAATATTATAGAATAGATTATAGACTATAATTGAAAGTAATTAATTACTTTAATTATTATATACTGTACAAACCGAGCAGAAAATGCTCGGTTTGTACGGTTGCGCGGCGGCGACATCAAAGCCTCCCACTCGCGAAAGTCCGACTGGTTTTCCAACCGTACTACTGTAACATATGTAGCATTTATTTATTTACCGAGGGCCTACTGAGCACATACTGTAGAATAACTCTTCCTACTTCCGGGCCGCTTCTGCTATACTTCCTTCACCTAGCTTCAGGTGCTACCGATGATACTAATTAAGGCTCTGTTCCATTTAGTGTGCAGTGGTTCTCTAAACTTTAATTTCACGGACCGCCATAACTCTGACAGTGTACAAATGAATCCACATAAAGACCCACTGTAGCAGAGTGTTTCTAGTGAGCCCACATGCACAATAGCAGCAGTCTGACTCTGGAACAAGAACCTTCATTAGTAGCATAGGTAACATGGAAGTAGTGACCCAAGTAGTGGCCTTAGCCACTGCGTTAGTTTTACTGAGGTTAGGTTTAGGTATAGTTTACTGAGGTTAGGTTTAGGTATAGTTTTATTGAGGTTAAGGTTAGGTTTAGGTATAGTTTTACTGAGGTTAGGTTTAGGTATAGTTTACTGAGGTTAGGTTTAGGTATAGTTTTATTGAGGTTAAGGTTAGGTTTACAGTAGGTATAGTTTTACTGAGGTTAGGTTTAGGTATAGTTTACTGAGGTTAGGTTTAGGTATAGTTTTATTGAGGTTAAGGTTAGGTTTAGGTATAGTTTTACTGAGGTTTAGGTTTAGGTATAGTTTACTGAGGTTAGGTTTAGGTATAGTTTTATTGAGGTTAAGGTTAGGTTTAGGTATAGTTTTACTGAGGTTAAGGTTAGGGTTAGGGTTAGGTGTAAGGCTGTCAATCACAGCGACTGGCCAGTCACAGCGCACCCTCTACGTCACTCTGTGCTCAACCAGAGGACAGAACCATGCTCGCAGTGGCCCGAGTTATTTCCAAAATGGCGTGTGTGCATATTAGAGCCAGGGCAGATACATACGTACTTCATCATGATGATGTAGACCACATACATGAGGACCAGGATCAGAGATTCCCACCTAGATACAAACAACACGTTAGTATACAATGCACTACAGTACAGTACTGTACAGTACAGTAGTAAAGCCCAAGGGTTTTATGTTAGGGGTGCAAAAGTTAATTAAGCTAATTGATTTGAACAATTTAATGAAAAAATAATTGATTTTGAAAAAGAAAAAAATGCGTAAAAAAAAAGGTAAAATAGCCAATCTTCAAGCTCATCACAGGTCGCAACCGCACGGTGAGCTTGTAAATCAGCTATTAATTAGTTTGCTCTTTTTGTGTAATACATTTGTCGTATGACAAAGTATAAAATAGGGCTTAAATGGTTAATCAGACCAATTGACTTGGTCAATTATATTTAAAAGAAATGCTTTTAAAATGTTTTGCATTGATTCTTAGATAGATAAAACAATACAATAATCGTAAACAAAAAAATAATCCCTATATTATGTCTTCCCTCAATGCTTCCACAGATCACTCAGGCACTTACCATGATACATTCTCATCATAGATGAACTGTTGATGAAAAACAGAGAAGGGAGAATGTTAGAGCAACAGCCAAAGTAGGAGCGCTGACATTTGTCTGCAGTGAAATATGTTCACCACTAGGTGGTGCAGTACACTAAGAGCTATAGCAATCAGGAGTGGGTCAAATTCTGAACTGTCTTAACCAGGACTGAGCCCGATTCAAAAAAGAATCTAAAGTTTTCTGAAAAACCTATGTTTCTATGTCAGTGGTGCTCAACCTTTTTCATCTCAAGGACCGCCAGAATTATCTGTATTTGGCCGCCGACCCCCATCTGAAAATATGTTCCAGGGACCCCCCCGGACCCCCATCTGAAAATATGTTCCAGGGACCCCCCCCATCTGGTATTGAGCACATATACGTGCCACTCCATATACTGTACAGTACACATACACGTAGACTACAGTATGTGCATACTGTATGTATTATTCTTTTAGTTCCACAGATAATTTCCCTGCTAATCCGAATGAAATAAATGGTGTCTAAAAAGATTAGTGTTTTATTGTTGGTGAGAAGGGCAGCTGAAAAGTGCAATTGTGTCTAAAGCAGCCCCAAAACGGCTACAAAAGGCGTGAAGGGGGGACTTCTAGCTTCAGCGCCCAGGGGCCCTCAGAGGTGTTAATCCGGCCCTGACGGGTTGGGGTTATGGTTGTTGAGGGAACACATGGCATTATATAATTATGTTTCAATCGTTTCAATTTAAATGGGCCCCTCGAGTCTCCAGGGGCCTCCCCAAAAAATAAAAATAGTAGTAGTAGTATAGTGTGTTGTTTGGTTGTAATTGTTCCCACTTCCCAGTGTGTGCACTCACTGCACTAGCAGCGCTGACAGTTGCGATTGCATCATTGTATACTATACAATGTATATAGCCAATGCTGCCTTCCAGTTATACCTTAAAGTAAAAATAATGTTTAATCAAGCAAGCTGCTTTTGTGTATTTTCTACTTGGCTGTGTGTATGCTGTTCATGCTTTGAAGTCCGATAATACACACTGACATAATAATTATTAATTATTAAAATTATGATGACATGAACGGGGCCTCCCAATCCTTAAGGCCGCCCCTGCACATGGCCGTACGGTCTCCCTTCTACTATGTAATGTGTTGTGTTCGTGTTTCTGCATCCATATTTAATTTCCCTCTCTCTCTCTCTTCACTCTTGTGAATACAAGTTGTTGTTTGTTTGTTTGTGTGTTTGTTTGTGTGCGTGCATGCATGTGTCTGTGTGGTTGTGTGTGTGCATGTGTGTGTGTATTTGTGTGTGTGTGGGTGTGTGTGTGTGTGTGTGTGTGTGTGTGTTTAGTTTACACAATAAACCCTTACGGCAATGAGGGCAATGATGGAAAACGTGTAATACATGGAATCGCGGAGCAGCGTCCAATGGGAAAGCCTCACCGCCTGCAAACAGAGGGACAGAGACTCACATTACTGTGCAAGAAGGACGTTACTGTACACATTAACAGAGGGACGTTACTGTACACAAACAGAGGGACGTTACTGTACACAAACAGAGGGACATTACTGTACACTAGGGCTGTCCCCGACTAAGGATTTGTATAGTCGACTGATAGATGAATACATTTGCTGTTAGTCGACTAATAGTCGACTGAGCAAAAAAAATAAAAATATATTGTATTATTCCACTAGGTCTGTGGGGGACATAAACACATTTGAACATTCTGACTGTTCAAATCTTTTTTTTTAACAACTGAGAGGCTTGTCATTAGCCAGATTGAGCACAGCAGGTGAGATTGAGATTCTGGAGTCTATCAGGCCAGCGCACACTGTGCGATTCAAGTCACAGGCAGTGGCACATTGCCACACAGGCAGACACACTCCACATGCACATTGGAGATTTGAACAGTCAGAATGTTCAAATGTCTTTATGTCCCCCACAGACCTAGTGGAATAATACAATATTTTTGTATATTTTTGTAAATACTGTATTTTTATATACATTTTTTTTTTTTTTTTATGAACATCGACTAAGAGGTGGTCAGTCGACTGAGACCCGTTCCGATCGATTAGTCGACTATTCGACTAATCGAGGTCAGCCCTACTGTACACAAACAGAGGGGACGTTACTGTACACAAACAGAGGGACGTTACTGTACACAAACAGAGGGACGTTACTGTACACAAACAGAGGGACGTTACTGTACACAAACAGAGGGGACGTTACTGTACACAAGCATTCTTACAGGGAAAACAGAAAAGAACACATCTGGCCGCATGGCCCCCCATCCTTCGAGTTTGTACCGATACAAAAGTACAAGCTGACCCGCAGAGATCACACCCACAACTTTATCCCATTCTGACCTGAGATCAGATTCATACGAGGTTTCCACTGGGACACACACTGGGTCTGATTAACCCATTCTGACCTGAGATCAGATTAAAAAAGTCAGTCGTTCTTTCGATTTTTCAAAAATAGCAGACCTGCAAGCTCGTATCTCGCCACTCGGTGGCGCGATATGAGCTTGTAGATCTGCTATTTTTCAATAGCTAAAGCATAACATGATGCCGACACCAAAATGGGTGCCCGGTCAGAATGGGATAAAAGCCAAGCGAGTGAGTGCTAAGAGGTGAGTGCTAAGAGGGTAAGAGTGAGTGCTAAGAGGGTACACCAGTGAGTGCTAAGAGGGAACACCAGCCTACGTGGAAGGGAAGGTGGCCCGGCGTGTGTTGTTTATCGACCTTACGTAATCAGATACAATATACATGGGGCTCACGATGCCGTGATTAATGCCGTGAAGCGTGGAAAGTCAAGCCTCCCACACAGCGTGTTGTGTACAACACTGCATACACAGAGTGCCCGGGTCAAGAGTTACATCTTGAATGTGCCACATCCAGGCGTGGAATCAGCTGCTGCTGCTGCTGCGAGGGCATAAACACAAACAAAGCTGGAGGCGGTTAGGAGTAGAACTTTGGCGCCGCTCTATAGATGGGTCACAATGTTAGTATCAATAACATGGTACTTTGATGAATAAACAGTCACACCTAAAGTCAATAAACGATAACGGGTGGGGTGGTTGATGATTGGAGTCGGATCACTTTAACCCATTCTGAACGGGCACCCATTTTGGTGTTAGCATCATGTTATGCTTCAGCTATTGAAAAATAGCAGATCTACAAGCTCGTATCGCGCCACCGAGTGGCGCGATACGAGCTTGTAGGTCTGCTATTTTTGAAAAAAATCGAACAACGACTGACATTTTTAGAATCTGATCTCAGGTCAGAATGGGTTCGTCAGACCAGCGTGTGTCCAGTGGAAAACCTCGTATGAATCTGATCTCAGGTCAGAATGGGTTAATATGCTCCCCCCCGAAATCCCACCCCTCTATAGCTCCATCATCACTGCTCTTATGTAATGCACCATCTGTGGTTTGCGTCACTGTGTTTTGGAGCTCGGCGTACAATATACACAATTCTATTTTTCCTGCTTGTTCCCAAGGCCCAGTATCTCCCCTCCCTGGTTCCCAAGGCCCAGTATCTCCCCTCCCTGGTTCCCAAGGCCCAGTATCTCCCCTCCCTGGTTCCCAAGGCCCAGTATCTCCCCTCCCTGGTTCCCAAGGCCCAGTATCTCCCCTCCCTGGTTCCCAAGGCCCAGTATCTCCCCTCCCTGGTTCCCAAGGCCCAGTATCTCCCCTCCCTGGTTCCCAAGGCCCAGTATCTCCCCTCCCTGGTTCCCAAGGCCCAGTATCTCCCCTCCCTGGCATGTTAGGTAGCATCGGGGGGGACAGACAGACGCGGCCGGCTAACTTTGCGTCCGACATGCAGTGAATGTCAACCCTTTTCTGTTCCGTGATCCACAGTCTGATATGCATTGATTAGACCACGGTCCGATCCACAGTCTGATATGCATTGATTATACCACGGTCTGATATGCATTGATTAGACCACGGTCCTCAGTCTGATATGCATTGATTATACCACGGTCCTCAGTCTGATATGCATTGATTAGACCACGGTCCTCAGTCTGATATGCATTGATTAGACCACGGTCCTCAGTCTGATATGCATTGATTAGACCACGGTCCTCAGTCTGATATGCATTGATTATACCACGGTCCACAGTCTGATATGCATTGATTAGACCACGGTCCACAGTCTGATATGCATTGATTAGACCACGGTCCACAGTCTGATATGCATTGATTAGACCACGGTCCACAGTCTGATATGCATTGATTAGACCACGGTCCTCAGTCTGATATGCATTGATTAGACCACGGTCCTCAGTCTGATATGCATTGATTAGACCACGGTCCTCAGTCTGATATGCATTGATTAGACCACGGTCCTCAGTCTGATATGCATTGATTAGACCACGGTCCTCAGTCTGATATGCATTGATTAGACCACGGTCCTCAGTCTGATATGCATTGATTAGACCACGGTCCTCAGTCTGATATGCATTGATTAGACCACGGTCCGGACCATCCACAGTCTGATATGCATTGATTAGACCACGGTCCGGACCATCCACAGTCTGATATGCATTGATTAGACCACGGTCCGGACCATCCACAGTCTGATATGCATTGATTAGACCACGGTCCGGACCCCCATTTTTGGTCACGCCAATCGACACTGTAAAATCCACAGTGCCTATTTAACTCAGAGAGAGAGTACTAATGAGGGTCCATTTGTTTCCATTTCTGAGTTACAGATTTACAAGGATCCATTTGGTCCCTGGCTGGGGACCCCCTGCAACCACGTCAAGGACCCCTGAGGGCCCCTGAAGGCCCCTGAGGGCCCCTGAGGGCCCCTGAGGGCCCCTGGACACCACGTTGAGAACACAGACTGAAATGAATGAAAGAATGAAGAAATGAAAGCAATCTGCAAACTGAACTTGTGAGTAGGCACTTGGTCATACAGTAGATACTAGATAGATAACTTTTTATTGATCCCGCGAGGGAATTTCAAGCACCAGAGACAGCACAGCAGTAACAGTTACAGATACAGGGCACAGGTAAAGGTAGGGTTAAGTGATATTATTTGCTACTGAATACTAAATAGACTAGTTAAGTAGGAGTCTCCCTGTCTCTCCATCTCTTTAGTAAACAGAAAATACATTTTCACGTCGTCGGGATACCAATTCTATCCATTTTTATCCAAGATAGACAGGACCAGGAATGAGTACATCCGAGGGACAGCGCATGTTAGATGTTTTGTAGATAAAGCCAGAGAGGCCAGACAGAGATGGTTTGGAATAGTGAGTGTATCGGTAGAAGGATGCTGAGCTTGGATCTCTGACAGTTCCAACCTCAGCATCGTTCTACCGAGGAGAAGATGTATGGGTGTAGTGAAAGAGGACATGGAGTTAGATGTATGGGTGTAGTGAAAGAGGACATGGAGTTAGATGTATGGGTGTAGTGAAAGAGGACATGGAGTTAGATGTATGGGTGTAGTGAAAGAGGACATGGAGTTAGATGTATGGGTGTAGTGAAAGAGGACATGGAGTTAGATGTATGGGTGTAGTGAAAGAGGACATGGAGTTAGATGTATGGGTGTAGTGAAAGAGGACATGGAGTTAGATGTATGGGTGTAGTGAAAGAGGACATGGAGTTAGTTGGTGTGAGAGAAGAGACAGAGAAGATGTATGGGTGTAGTGAAAGAAGATGTATGGGTGTAGTGAAAGAGGACATGGAGTTAGTTAGATGTATGGGTGTAGTGAAAGAGGACATGGAGTTAGTTGGTGTGAGAGAAGAGGAGGCAGAGACGACAGGGTGTCGGCTGAGATGGAGGCAGATGATTGGCTGTGGCGAGTCGACCCCTCGAGGGAACAGCCGAAAGGAAAAGAGGAAGAAGATGCCAACTTTCTGTTCATTAAAAAAGAACTTGAGAGACGGGGAGACTTTGGTGTTTGTGCAAGAAGCAGAACGAAGTACAACTTCTCCTTTCTTCGGTATAATCCCATCTACATATGCATGATTACACCCACGTTCTGCCACCACTGTGTGAACTTAAGGCGTTTGAATATTTATAGGTGACATTTTCTTTCGTGCCCGGTGGTTGCAAAATGTCACCAGGTCAGCGAGGGCGAGCGAGCGCTGTGGTGTTCCTCATGACACCGTGGTCGGTACGGGCGGTGTCACCGTACCTGGCCAGCGAAGAGGCCGGTACACGTGGTCGGTACGGGCGGTGTCACCGTACCTGGCCAGCGAAGAGGCCGCACACGTGGTCGGTACGGGCGGTGTCACCGTACCTGGCCAGCGAAGAGGCCGCACACGTGGTCGGTACGGGCGGTGTCACCGTACCTGGCCAGCGAAGAGGCCGCACACGCCGATGATGCAGAGGATGTTGAAGACAGCCGAGCCGACGATGGTCCCGACGCCGACGTCACCTTTAGTGATGAACACGCCTGCAGGGAGACAATGGATGAGCACGCACGCACGCACGCACACACACACACACGCACGCACGCACGCACGCACGCACGCACGCACGCACGCACGCACGCACACACACACACACGCACGCACGCACGCACGCACGCACGCACGCACGCACACACGCACACACACACACACACACACACACACACACACACACACAAAGTGCGTTTAAAGCAGTGGTTGAAGAAGTACTCGTATATCTCTGCTGTCGGGCACATGCCTGCTTGTAGATCTGCTACTTTCGCTATTCTTTTTTATTTTACTCCTGAAAGGTATATGTTTTGGACACATGAGGTTTCCACCCGACAGAGTATAAAGTATAAAGGTATTGGCGTCAAAATATACTTTACAGGTGGCGGTGGCTCAGGGGTAGAGTGGCTGGATGGTAACCGCAAGGTTGCCTGTTCGAACCCTGTGGGCTCCCCCAGAGTTAGTGTCGAAGTGTCCTTGAGCAAGACACTGAACCCCAAATTGCTCCCGATTGGTTGTTGCCTTGCATGGTTTCCGCCGCCATCGGTGTATGAATGTGTGTGTGAATGGGTGAATTGATGCACAATCTATGTAAAGTGCCTTGGATGAAGACAGACAGACAGACAGAGAGGTGGGGAGGTGTTAATTACCTATCACAGATGTGAAGAGTTCAGGAGCAGAACTGCCAGCAGCCATGAATGTTGCCCCTGCTACGTCCTCACTGAGCTGGAGACGCTGTGAGCAGTGAGACACATGGACCCACAGACAGACAGACAAGACAAGACAAGACAAGACAAGACAAGACAAGACAAGACAGACAGTTTCATTAATAAGAGGAATCCATTACACTCAGCAGAACAATACAATCCACTTTAGTCTCAGCAAAAGAACAATAGACGAGCTATGAGTCATAGCTTGACCCCTGACTCGTCGAGTACAAACAAAACTAACGCTAGTTGTTATTAATATATCATGCTTGTGTCCACTCCACACTATACTGTATATGTCTGCATGAAAACGCTCTTCTGGGACTAAACAGGAGCTAGGAATCTCACTGCCAAGATAAATAGCTCTGGTGGACCACTGGCATATTGTGAACAATCCTCAAGGACCTGTCAGGGGGGAGTTTCCCCGGATAGATGTAGGAACACGGCAGGAACACGTTATTCCATATTCTTTTCATTCGTACTTCAACATTAATGATATTAAAGCCTGATTCATCTAGTCATGCACAGCAGATCGGCAATGTTGTATGTGCAACACATTGCTTTTTCCCCCCGGTAATTATTTATGCCTTGGACCCACACCCACTAGTGGCAGAGAAGCAGTTCCCTAAATTGTTTCACGGCGTCACTTGGAGCTATAGCAAACATTGTGGTTAAATGGTACAAACCTCACATATCTTCTCCAGGGATGGAACAAAGTAGTCGTCACAGACCAGGGCGAGGGCACAGAACATATATACGGCCTGGGAGAGAAAGAAAGAGAGTGACAAATAGACAATGGTCAGCGAAGATTCACATGACGTTTCACCTTCTGGAGTTGACATGAGAAATGCTTTTGGCTAGTACTGCTGGCATAAAGCACATTCCTGGAAAAATAAAGGTGATTTAGCAGCAGTTCAGTTGCCTTGTGGTTAGAGAGTGATACCAGCCGAGTCATACCAAAGACCATAAACATGCCTCCCTGCTTGGCACTGAGCACCAACGGTTAGATTTGGGGATAAATCTCTAAAGGGCGGCAGTGGCTCAGTGGACAGAGTGGCCCTTAGAGCAGCTGGATGGTAACCGTGAGGCTCCCGGTTCGATCCCGGTCTCCCCCAGAGTTACAGGGTCGAAGTGTCCTTGAGCAAGGCACTGAACCCCCTACTACCGATGTGCAGATCGGTGCCTTCCATGGTTTTCCACCGCCATCGCTGTATGAATGGGTGAATGTAATGCACACTCTACACTCGGTATGTAAAGCGCCTTGGATAAAGGCGCTATATAAATGCACCATTTACATGTGCCATATACATTTACTGTACATACTATAGCATCCAGGAGGTATACTTGTCCTCGTGTGACATACTAGCATCCTGTCCAGGGGGTGTACTGTACAGTACTTAAGTTGTACATCAAGCTGAAAACAGTCCAGAACTATGGGCCACGTGTCTCCAAAACCGTTAGTTCCCATAGCTGCTTACTTAACCCATTCTGACCTGAGATCAGATTCATACGAGGTTTCCACTGGACACACACTGGTCTGATTAACCCATTCTGACCCGAGATCAGATTCTAGAAATGTCAGTCGCTGTTCGATTTTTCAAAAAAAAAATAGCAGATCTACAAGCTCATATCGGCGCCACCGAGTGGCGCGATACAAGCTTGTAGGTCTGCTATTTTTCAATAGCTAAAGCATAACATGATGCTGACACCAAAATGGGTGCCCGTTCAGAATGGGTTACTTGCATCAAGTCACAAATTTCAATATTTGACTAATTGACTTAAAGGACCCAATTAACATTTTTGGGTGACTACGTTAAGGAAAGATCCTGGCGAGTAGCGAAAGTGAATTTTTTAATCTTTTCCTGCGTGCGCCCTAAGGGCTCAAAATAAATCTGAGCACAGTCAGTCACATGAATGGCTGTTATTTTCCGTGTGTTCATTCATGGCTGTACTTCTACAGCGGCACACTAAATACGCCTTTCTCTTCAACCCACCCACGCTACCCGGCATCTGACCACACGAATGAACATGAGCCATCAGGAGAGAATGAACGATGAGTCAACCTCCTCCCGTCACCACGGAGACAGGTGGGAGACGTGTGAGTGGTGCGGGGTCGCACCGCACCACAGCTTTTATATTAGTAAGTAAGTAAGTATTACTTACTTACTTTTACATTTAAAAAAATATATATAAGCTCTGCAATCTCATTATGTGTTGCGATTGTGCTGACCGTGTAGATCGGCTAGAAAGTTTTGTTTACAAACAGAAATGTAATGTGTTCAATGGCAAAAATATATATAATTGTGTGGCGGCAATTATCATCAAGTAAAACGTTTTGCTGTGAGATTTGCTTCAGGTTTCAGATGCAAAGAATTTCCCCAAAGATACTCATGCACTCCTCAAAGACTACAGCATATACAGTAGAAGTCAAGAGGTGAAGTGATAAGATGAGGTGATAACACAGCAATAATAATAATTATTGCAATAATGAATGCTGGACATTTCACACAGCTCAGGCCAGTGTTTATATTAATGGGTCGGGGACTAATTTGGGAGTCACACCACTATTTTTATGGGTCGGCAGTAAATATTCCCATTTTTATTATTTATTTTTGATTTCTTTCACCCCCTAAAATTAAAGGTATATTCAGTGATTTCACTCAAAAAACCTTAGGTTTCGTTTTTAGCTGGGACCTAAGCCTTTCATCCAATCAAGAGAGCCAAAAACGAAACCTAAGGTTTTTTGACCCCCAGGGGTTAACTGGGGACAGGGAGGAACTCCTTATATGGTCAGCACACTCTATAGTAGAGAGGATTATCACAACAAAACAAAAAAATAAGTGATATTTGAATTAAGTGAAATCACTGAATATACCTTTAAAATAATTTTGTTGCTTTTCTCCTGGTGGGTCTCCATCTCGGTTCTCCTATGTGGTCTTCTGCTTGTCCTCTTTTATAAACTCTTATTAAAGCAGGTAAGGTGAGTAAGCGTATTATTTCTAAGAGAACAGCCCTAAGGGAATGCACACATGCGCGCGTGCGCTCACACACGCACACGCTCACACACACACACACACACACTGTTGCACCGTGGCACCTGCAAGCTGCCCAGTCCAAGCGGTATACATACTGCTGACCGCTGAGCAGCGTCATATTGGCGAGGGGTTCATTGCCTCGCTGTTGAGGGTATAATTAATTAAGGACACAATCTATCTGCCAAAAAAGTTATGAAGCCAATCTTGTACGGTACAGTGGGATGTTTCATATTATACATTCTGCAACCCATAGAGTCACGACTCCAATACTGTGAGCGTTCTAAACCAGTGGTTCCCAAACCTTTTAGCCCGTGACCCAAAAGAGAAATGACACATTTCACCCAACGTGGTGAAAATAGCACAGTACAGTACTTTATAGAGGGCTTGTAGATCTTCTATTTTCACTACTTCTTTATTTATTTTCAAATGCATGGAATTTCTTAGATTTAGCTTTTGAATATATATCCTTTCAGAGCGATTTTTTTTTTTTTTATATTAAATATATTAAAATATTTGCTTCTGGGGGTCCCTGGAGCATCATATTTTCAGATGGGGGTCAGCGGCCAATTACATATAATTCTAGGGGTCCTTGACATGAAATAGTTTGAGAACCACTGACACAGAAACATGAGGTTTTTCAGGATTTGGAAGACATTAAATGTCTTCTAAATCCTGACAGTTTTCTGAAAAACCCATAAAGAATTTGAAGAATCGAACTTAGGTCTAAATGGGTTAAATCATGAAAACCATGAAATTATAATAACTAAAAATCAAAATGTAGGAAACAAAAAATGAAGGGACCCAATGTTTGTTCTAAACTATATGAAACCTATGTCCTTCTTGGTAGTACTGTACTGCAAGGACAGCACACTGTACTCCGAGCAAATATGAGGCAGGCTACTTAATAAATGCAACGTTAAAAGGCAACAGGCACTGCCAATGTACTGTACATCGATGCTGCAGACCTGATCTAGCGGAAAGGAAGGAGTATTATATATATTTTATGAGGAGTTAGTTCACTTTCAGCCTACTGC